>NC_080048.1:9241336-9443836 GCF_026212465.1 Amaranthus tricolor
GATGGAATCTTTGGGTTGTAGTGGGTATTATTTTAATTAAATAGTAGTGTGAAGTAATGATTGTATTGAAAGTATGAGAGAGAAAATAATTATAAATAAAACTGAATGAAAAAAAATTTAGATTTTATTAATGAAGAGAGAGAACTTTACATTTTGAAGGGAAATTAACAAACTTTTCAAATTAGGAAAGTTTGGAGCTTCTAGCAGCAGCAACCATTAGGAGAAATTCAGCCCTCCATAAAAAAAACAAAAAAGCCTTGTATTGGGCATTCTATAATTACATGGATTGACATTAATTTTTCCTCAAATCTGAAATTACAAGCTTGTAATAAAAAAAATGACTTTACATATTCCTAATCTCACTATATTAACAGTCCACAAAACAGTAAACCAAAATCAGTAGCCAAAACTTGTTCAAATAGCTGAAAATCAGTAGCCAATATTCTTCAAACAGCTTACAAAAATCAGTAGCCAAAACTTGTTCATACAGTTGAAAATCAGTAGCCAAAATTCTTCAAACAGCTTACAAAAATCAGTAGCCAAAAATTCTTCAAACGGCTTACAACATTTATTCAATCGCATCATTATCCTTCAATGGCTTCAAGAAGTGAAGATGAGCAACAGGGGGCTTGGTACTTTGGATCGAATTCATACGTTCCAGAGTCCAGTTCTGAATCAGAAGAAAAGCCACAGAATATGGAAGAAATAGGACCACAACAACAAAATCAGCATAAGCCAAGACTCACGAATGAGTTAAGGCAATTTATTTTCCAAGACATGTTGTCACTAAAAGTTAGTGACTCACTTCCTCATGGTACATTCAAACGCATAGCTCAAAAATACGGCTACACACATAGAACCATCAGAGATTTATGGAAACGAGCAATACAAACCAAGGAAGCAAACAAACTATACATTGTGGAATCCAAGTTCAAAAATTGTGGAAGAAAAAGAGTGGTCGTACCACCAAACTTATTTGAGTCTAGACCCACTGCGAACGCACTTACATTAGAGATGTTGCAACATGTTTAGATTTGGCACCGTCAAAGGTGTGGAGGTTGATAAAAAGAGGCGAGATAAAGACTCATTCAAAACCACTACACCCGGCTTTAACCGATGCCAACAAAATAAGGAGGGTGGAGTGGATATTGAGCCCTATCTAAGAAGACACCATTCAAAGACACCCGATTTACAAAGTAATGTACGATTATATTCACATTGACGAGAAGTGATTTTATTTAACCAAGAAAATGCAAAGGGTTTATTTAGCACATAAAGAAAAGGTACCATATAGGGCAGCGAAGTCATTAAAGTTCATACCTAAGGCCATGTTCTTAGGGGTCGTTAGGCCTAGATGGAATCATTTTGGTCAATGTACGTTTGATGGAAAAATTGGAATTTTCCCTTTTATCAATATGGTGGAAGCACAAAGAGATTCAAAGAATCGACCAAGGGGTTCAATAGAAATTAAACCAACCGAATCAGTTAATCAAGAAGTTTATAGGAGTATGCTCGGCTATACTAAGAAAATGGCCAAGTGAAGGACTTTCCATTATTTTTATTCAACAAGATAATGCAAGGGTTCATATCACAAATGATGATTCAATATGGCAACAACACAATAGGCAAGGGGTTTAACTTTCATTCTTACTCAACAACCTCCAAATAGTCCGGATTGTAATATTCTAGACTTGGGTTTCTTTAGGAGCATATAATTACTTATGCATAAAAAGATGCTCAAAAACATTATAGAATTAATCACAGCAATTGAGGATGCATTCGGAGAGTTACATCCAAAGACCTTAACTAATGTGTGGATCTCATTACAACACCATTTAAATGAGATTTTAAAAGTTAAGGGGTCTAATGACTACATACAACCTCACTTTGGAAAGAAGGTTGAAGAAGACAATGGCAGGTTAAGGATTCAAGTGAGAATCCCAACACAATTGGTTAGAGAAGCTGTAGCTTTTCTTAACCCAAACAAGGATCAGCAACAAACACAAGCATTAACAAAAAATGAGGATGCTGCACAAACAACAGAGATCATTCAAGAAGCTTATGATCAGGCAGTTGAAGAAACTCAAGGATGACAAACATCAAAGTCGCTCAGTTTATTTTGTTCAAATCATCATTAAAATTGGAGCTTTAAAAACTTAGGAGCAACAATTTGTTAATCACAACCCATGTTAATGATTAGCACGTCACTTCATTATTTTACATAATTTCAGAAAAAAAGCCCCCCTGATTCTTCATAGAGGTTATGAAACCTCTCAAATTACAATTTATCATCAACAAATGAAGCAATTGAACATGCTAAAAAATCAAGTGACGGGTTATGGTTTACCAAATGCTACTCAACCAAGTAATCAATGTAAATTTTTTAGAATTTAGAGGTTCAACAATTTGACATCACAGGGGCTTGTACACATAAAACCAGCAACAAACATCAACCCTAAAACCAACAACATAATACCAACAGTAGAACGAAAAAAACCCCAAATAAACCAGAAGAACACAATATCAACAACAACACATAAAAAAACAAACATCAAACATAAATACTAGATCATCACAATCCAGCATCAAACAACAACAGATAAAACCAGCTCCAATTTTTCAAATTTAATTAACAAAAAAAAAAACGAAAAATCAGAACAACCTTACAATCATTAAGCACGTTTTTTGGGGTTCAATTTTGCCCTAGACGCATTAACATCTTCAGGAGTGTCAGGGACAACCAAATTGATGTCATCTTCTTCAAGTACCTTTTCAACAATAGGAGAAGTTGGTGGAGATTCATGATACACAGATGTGGCATCATCTTCAAGTACCTTTTGATATGCCTCAAGATCTTTTTTTGACCACCTCAAAATTTCATTGGAGTAGGAATGAGAACTACCATTGAGGGAACAAGAACACAACTCATTATAATCACATAGACCGTCATAAAGATATGAAGGAATTGTGGAGTCACTCTTAGACTCGTTGTTTTTCATTGCAAATACTTAAAGGTTCAACAAGAAGTTAATGACGGATTCAAGAACAGGGGGCTTTAAATTTCGAACCTTTGCCAAAACAAACAAAACAAACCTCAAAATGATGAGAATAAACCGATCTACATTTTAATGCAGTTAAAATGCACTAAAAATGAAGAACACACCGGGGGAAAAGCCATGAAAATGGTGTTCATGAAGAGAGAGAAATGACTGTTTAAGAGGAGGAGGAAGAAATGACCGTTCATGAAGGCAGTAGGCGTGATAATGAAAAATGCAAAGCCCAAGGAGTAATAAATGTATTCGGATGATTCCAGGTACATTAAAAGAAAATGGGGGTTTTAAGGGGTAAAAGTGGGATAAAAATTTTCTAAAAATAGAAAGTATTCTAAAATGAAAGAACTTATGAAACTACCCGTTATAATAAGGTGGAAGAACTTAAAAGAACAGAAGGAGTAACGATGTAGGCTAAAGAGGCCACGCGAATGCGATTCCATGTTCCCCTAAATAAAGTAGAATAAAGCAAATGCCTACTCTATTTATCGGGCGCCACTTCTTCCACTACTTAATCAGTAACTAGTAAAGACCAAGGGGGGAAAGAATTAAAGTGAAGTGCGTATAGCAATACCTGCTGCAGCCGCCACTGACTCCTTCACCGACGTATCACGTCCGGCAGCCCACGCCTCAGCCCCTTCCGCACGGCCGCAGCCGCCAGACGCCACCCACCGCTCAGTCGCCCACCAAACTCCAAAGTGTATACCTCTTTTTTCTTTCTTTCCCTAAAAGGTTTGAATTTCAATTGTTAATGATTTTTATTTATTGGAATGTTAATTGTTAAACGTTGTTTGTTCATTCATGATTGATTATTATACAATACCTTAAACAATATTATTTGTGTCATATGGTTCTTCTTTTGTTAAGGAACACTGTTTTTGTGTCTGTCACACCCACATCTATGCCTACATGAATACTGAGAATCTGCTCGTGTTTCTGCTTTCTCTAATGATTCTCGAAATTCTGTTTTGTCATTTCCCCTTCGTTAATTGTGCGGTGTAGCAATACCAAGGATTTAACTACGCAGAAACAATGGAGAAACCCAAGCAAGTATTTCTGTTCTACTGTATTGAGGCTGAAGAACTTGCTCGTAAAGTCGCTCTTCAATCTCCTCTCATAACCCTTCAGTCCATTAATTGGAGGTCTCTCTTTCTCTTTCCCTTTCTTGTTTTGCCTACTCTTGTCTTTCTGATTGTTTTCAATGTTTGTTATAAGTGCTTGTATTTGTACTTGTAAGTTGTTCAATCGGACTATTTAGAATTTCCCCTTTAGTTAAAATCCAATTTCCAATGTTGTACAGTGGTCATTGAAAGAATATTCTTGTTTTGTTTTTTCTTGATTTCAGATGTCTTGTACGTTTAAGGTTGAGCAGGAATTTCAATGGATAGAATTTGAAATAAAAAAAAAAGAAATCTTCCTTTTGGCTTATGAAAAGGATGGGATTAGTTGTTTTGTTTATATCTGATGCCTTTTTCTGTTTGGTAAGCAGATGAATGTGGAACAAAGTGCAATTTGTTTCTTGATTCAATTTCAAAAAAGTACATTTTAGTTTATGGTGATGGGGTTCTATTTGAACCATCTTTCTGGAAAAATAAAATAAGAGTTAAGGATCATGCATATGATACCAATGCTTTAATGATAAAGATAATTTTGTTGGCTTACAAGGTGTGGTATCACTACGGAGATACATATCTACCCTTTTAAGAATAAGGTTTTTGAATTAGAAACTAGTTCTCCATGCTCATTTTATTATATCATGGATTTGTGTAATTGGTGTTTGGTGTTGTAAGTTGCTAGAGGACCTAGAAAAAAAAGGATGATGCTTTTGTCACACTAATGGACAACATATATGATGTATCCAATATGCGTTAGTGTTCTATATAGTCTTGAAGATTTTTGCCTAACTGAAAAGCTAACATTCTATTTTCTTGAAAAAATATGCACACTAGACACCTTTCTTGTTTTTTTTATTTAGGCTTTTAATTTTTCTCTTAAATACTTTTCACAAATTTATTGCTTGGGCACAGGTTTACATTTTAACAAGCTATATTAAGCATTCTAAACTTATAGTTTTCATATTGTATCCTTCTTTACCTTTCTTATGCCATAACAAAAAAATTTTATGTAATTTAGTGTGATTTATAGTGTTTTGTATTGATTCTTCAGGAGCTTTGATGATGGATTCCCAAACCTTTTCATAAATAATGCACAAGAGATAAGAGGCCAACATGTTGCCTTTTTGGCTGCTTTCAGCTCACCTGAAGTCATATTTGAACAACTCTCCGTCATATTTGCTCTACCTCGACTGTTTGTTGCTTCCTTCACATTAGTTTTGCCATTTTTTCCTACTGGATCATTTGAACGAATGGAAGAGGAAGGAGATGTTGCCACAGCTTTTACAATGGCAAGGATATTGTCCAATATTCCTATATCAAGGGGTGGGCCAACTAGTGTTGTCATATATGACATACATGCTTTGCAGGTGAGTTTCACAATCAAATTTGGTGGTACCGACATACATCCTGTGGTCATATATGACATGCATACTAATTTGATTACTAATTTTTGACATTTTGATTAAGGCTTTAGATATTTGTTCATTCTTCTCATTTGCCACTTTTTTCTACAGACTCCCCTTTCTTGTTTTGTTTTTGGCAGTCTTTCATTTTCTTGACCTATTGTTATTTGCTTTTGCAGGAAAGGTTTTATTTTAGTGACCATGTGCTTCCATTATTCGAAACAGGAATTCCTTTGTTGAAGCAGCGCCTTGATCAACTGCCAGATGCTGATAAGGTGGCTTTTTATTTACTGTTTTGTTTTTCCATGTATATAGTTTTGTTCTGGAGCTTCCACAGGCGATTACACCTGAGTTTATTGTGTGTGCACTTTGTGTTGATGGTTCCTGATACCACATTTTCTTTCAGATAGTAGTTGCATTTCCAGATGATGGAGCATGGAAGCGATTCCACAAGCAGCTGGATCATTATCCTATGGTTTGTTTCATTCCTAAATTATGTGCTTAAGTTATTCTGGCCATTTGTTAGGAACTGTAATTATTCATGCTATATGAGAACAGGTTGTTTGTGCTAAGGTTCGTGAAGGTGATAAACGGATAGTCAGGCTTAAAGAAGGCAACCCTGCTGGCTGTCATGTTGTCATCGTCGATGACTTGGTACAATCTGGTGGCACTCTTATTGAATGCCAGGTATATTTCCTTTAAGAATGAACTTTCTTTTTGTCACATGCTGGGCATCGGTTGCTTTGTACATGCACAGCAGTCAATACCATGCTGCTGTTATATTAGTTACAATAGTTCACACTAATGGTCAATAATTATGTGAATTTTTTGTCATATGTATGTGTTTTCTATTGAATGCTGTGTATGTTGTTGTCTTGTAAAAATGGTAGGTAATGTCTACTTGAAATAATATTTATACCTTCACAAGGCCATACTCATGTATTTTAGAGTCTAAGGATATGTGCCTGTACTTTGATCCGAGATGAATGATTGAGGGTTGTTATGTTGTATTGCTGTAAACTGCTTCAGAAGATGTGATCTGTTTATGTCTTAAGTATGGGCTGCATCACTTGGGTGGTCTGTACTGTTATCTTTTTTCATTTGGGATACTTCGAAAACACACAGTTCAGTTTTGGCCCTATGGGTTTGTCTCTGTGCCCTGTTAGATATTTCTGTAAACTGTCCTTAATATTCTTCACAGCTGGTTTCATAAATATATAATTTTTTTTTTCATTCTGGACTCTCTGGATAATTGTTTTTGGGTTTGGGTTAAGCTGACATCTTGGTTGTATCCCATTGATCTGATTTTGAGCTTGCAGGCACATGTGCAGTGTTACATGATTCGCTAGCTAATTTGCTTTTTGAAGTCACAATTCTTGTGGAAAAGCTGGCGAATCATATGGCACTACGTGTGTATGTGGGTGGGTGAGTGATGTAGAGATTCAACCGGACTTGTTGATATTCATCTGCTTTTTTTTTTTGTGGGTGTATTATGTAAAACAAAATCCATACAAAATATTTTACGCCAAACCAAACCCTTCTCTCCTGCAATGTGAAATGGGTTTATGCAGTATTCTTTTAATAGGAATTTGTAGCTTGTTCATTTGAAAAGTTAGGAGATGGATCTGCGATGCATTAAAATCTCAGTGGTGCATCAGATAGGATTTTTTTGCTTTCATGGGTACTCTCAATATAATTTTTGTTCCTGCATCTGCAGAAAGTTTTGGCAGCAAATGGTGCAGCAAAGGTTAGCGCCTATGTAACCCATGCGGTATTTCCAAAGCGTTCGTTTGAACGTTTCACGCATAAAGAAGACGGTAATTATTCTTTATTTATCATTTACGTCTTTTAAATTAGTGATGTAGTGACCACCTTTAATGAATCTTTTTATGCATTTTTATATGTAATGCCCAGGTTCAGAGAAAGCATTTACTTACTTTTGGATCACGGATTCTTGTCCTCGTACTGTAAAGGCGATTGGAAACAGAGCTCCTTTTGAAGTTCTGAGTCTTGCTGGGTCGATAGCTGATGCTCTTCAAATATGAAGGTAAAATCGAGCTACTTAAGGGGAACACAATGATGAAAATATTCGAGTTTATGACTTGATGGAAACAATCAAGACTTTGTTTCATGAGGAATGTGCACCTTATTTTCTCTGAGTTTCTTTAGGTTGATGATGTTTGTGCTGTAGGGTAGTTTATTGCGAAGGTGTGCAATCCTGTAATTGTATTCTAGTTTTCTAATACGCTAATGGTTGGTTATTTATTAGATGAATAGAAAGGATTTATCTACTATTGTTATCCTTAACTTGAGGGCTTGGAAATTATTTGATTGAAGAACATTGCTTCCATTTACTATCACTTAAGTTCTAGCCAAATTACTCAAGTAGTAAACTGATTTTCAGTCTCTATTATATATTTTTTTAATTTTTTATTAAATTGACACTTTGTTAATTTAAAATTTTAATATATTCGAGGGCTGAGAATCATTGATTGTTTGAAAGTCGTGATGAGAATGTGAGATGTTTGAATGATGTGAGAGGTGAGAGTTGATGATAAAAAAGGATTAAGTATTTTTAATCTATTATTTAGGGTATATATAAGTAAAATTATTAGTCGAAAGTTTATTATTAAAAGCAAAATATACAAATATTATCTTGAAATTTTAAAGTGGGTGGATTTTTTCATAATTAAAAGGTGTTGAAGTTTTAATGAAAGATTTTTTGGTATTTGCCCTCCTAATTTTCAAGTCACACCATCGTTCCTCCTCTTTAATATATGACATGGTGGTAGGTAGGATTTTGCGACTTGAGACTTGTAAGTCCTATTTTCATCTCTCTGCCGAACAAGAGATATCTACTATGTTTTTTTTATTTTCTTAAATGACTCTGTACATGTATTTGTACTTATTTTTATTTTATGTCGTCCTAGCTTATTTTCGTATTTTATTAAATTTACCATCTTTTTACTTATTTCTTAATCTTTCCCGTCCTACTTGGCTATCAGCATGCTAACAAATAATCAATTTAAAAACAAATAAATAAAAACAAAAAGTGAATGGAACTTTTGACTAATTTTCCTATTCTTTGGACTTTGAGCATTGCAATCTCGTCCCCTAGACTGCGGCACCGGCTATTCAACTTTTTGGCTTTTTCTTTACCATATCATATGCATAATTAGACCTGGGAAAAATTTGATCCGACCCGAAAATGAACCCGGGACCCGACCCGACAAAACTCGAACCCGACCGATCCGAAATCGACTTAATCCGAAACATGACCGACCCGATAATTACCCGACCGGAAACCGACCCGTTTTGACCGATTTAATATCAATTTTTAGAGTAATTTCAATGTTAGAATTCATTTCAAATAAAATTTTAGTTTTCAAAGTATCTCAACATATTGAGTATATCACTTGAACCCTAAAACTCATCAATAGATCTCAAAAAACACGTATTTAACGTCTTTTTAGCCATCGTAATTATTTTTCTTTAAAAACAGGACGTTATAATCATCTTAATTGAATACATGTATCTTGTTAAATCAGTCAAATGAGTTTTTAATTCTTCTACATTTCAGTAAGCAAATCAATATAATTTATACGAACGTTTCGTACGTTTGAATGAGCTTTTCAAAAAACGAATGTCGCTACCCTAAATTATAAAACGCGTATCTTATAAGACGAAATAAGTACTTAGTTAGTTGTATATCTTTCCAACATGAAAATTGTGAAGATAATTTTAACGTCATTTTTATCTAACGTTACAATTATAACAAACAAAATAACTTTTATAAAGCGCGTATCTTACAAGTCTTTCAAAATAAGTATTAATTCCCCTATTTTTCTTGCACTTAAATGAACCTAACATACCAACTATTTTTTGAAAATCGTACATGTAATTTCTCTAATGATTTTTTTTATACATTTTAATGATTTTTTTTTTATGTTGAATTAGTCGATTGAATATTCTAATGTTTTATGGTAACCCGTTGGGTCAATCCGAACCTACTCGAAACCCAGAGTGATCCGACCTGAAACTGACCTGATCCGAAACAGACCCGACCCGAAAATGACCCGACCGAAATTGATCCGACCCAAAACCCGACCGACCGACCGTTTTCCCAGGTCTATGCATAATGAAATTACACATTAACCTCCCCAAGATCACAAAATCTTAGCAGGAATCCAAGCAGATAAAACACAGATTTCCTTCATTTTTTGTTTCTCTTTTCTCTAGTCAATGCTCTTTCTTTGATTTTCGTCTACACGGTTTAACTTACCTTCTCATCCGGTGATTATAAAAATGTTTTTTTTATCTTTTTTTATCACTAACTTAGGTTTGCATAAGAAAGAGTACCAAATATACTATTCTACACTCTTAAACAAAGAAATGCTCTACTGTAGAAAGAAAGAGAGAAAAGACAGAAAAGGATGACATTGGGGAGGCACTTATTATGGTTGTCATCATTACTATCATCACTTAAAATTACAAAGAAATGCTGCTTTACCTTCTTTTTGCTTCCTCTCTGCCCATTGCTTGTGCCTTCCTTAGACTTACACCCACAATGTCTCCACTCTTTACCTTCTCTCTCTTTCTTTTTCTATTTTTCTTGGGTTTTGAATTTCAAACCTTTCTTAGCTACTACAAGGATTCAGCACTCCTACTATTTATGCTACTCTATAGGCTATCCTAATTCCCTTATAAATAAAGAAAGTAATCAAGATTAAGTCTTTCAATCTTATCAGAAAACTATGTCAGCTTTTTCTCTCTTATTCAGTTATTTGGGTGTTTTTTGGTCTATCTATTATAATTGAGGTTTCAAGTGCTTCATCTCATTGAAATTGGAGATGGGTAAAAGGGTTTTTTTGGTTCAGCTTTTTGCTTCTTTTATCATCATACTTTCTCTTTTCCTCTGTTCAGGTGATTTCCTCCACTCTTGTACTATTATCCCATTTTTAGGCATCTTGTTTTGTGCTTCCAAATGCTAACATCTTGTTGCCATACTAGTGGCTTACAGCAGGAAACCTTATTTTTGGAACTTCAGAAAAATCATTGTCGGGCAATTTTGCGTGGTTTAGCATTTGGAGTCATTGTTAGATTTGTTTGTTCAATGTGAAACAAAAGTGAACAAGAGGAATATAACTAGGAACAATTTATGATTTTGTCTTATTTATTGACTACATTCCTCTAGTCCTCTCTTTGAAGTGAGTACGAGTATGAAATTATTGATTGTCTGCACCTTCCCTCTCCTAGACTATGTTTTTGAGCGTGATATTGGGTCCGTTGTCTCCTTTTAATCATTTTTGGAACATGTGGCAGTTGTTTCCTTTTGGGTTTTTCTATATTCAGGGAGTTATTGAGTTGTGTTATTCTATAATATGACAAAGCTGTCCTTTTATGATGCTTAGAGTCAGAAGTAGCATAAGATCACTTAGAATACATTATACAAATGCCTTTTATTGGCCTAAACCAGCATGAATATACCCTCTTTGTTATTTGATGTTCAGACTTGTTAATGTATTCTTATGTCATTGGTTATGTACTCTTGTTGACTCCTTTTCTTCAAAACATTTTTATTCATTTGTGCTGTTTGTTGCTCCATCAATGCTTTCATTCTCCTTCACTTTTGCTTGGAAAATTGCTGAACTTTAACTGTTAAAAACTAAAACAATCAAGATTACACGAATTGCACATCAACTGATCAGGGTAACCAGCTGTTAAATTGCAAGTTGTAAAATAAATGTATTGGGTTTAATGCCCAAGTTTTCGTCTCTTTGGTTCTCCTCTATTTTTTGGATTGTCAAGGTCTGTTTGGCAAAAGATCGGACAAGATAAGTTTTGTATAATAGGAAGTAGAAGTGTTCATTTGTGTCACGTGTTCCGGGTCGATTCAAAATCGGATTTTGATTCCTCATTGTTTTTACATAGTTTTAAATTTATTTTGAAGTCAGGTCAAGTCAGGTTCGGTTATAAAGTCGGGTAAATATTGTTAGGTAGTGACAATTTGTCACATAATCTCACCGTGTCCTACTCGTGTGGACACAGGACACGTGGGCTCGGACCCACAAACCCACGGGTCAAGAGTATTGACTTGCACATACACTAGGTGAGGCTTATTGTTTCCCAAAACCATATGGTAGTAGGAAGATTAGCCCATCTAATATATATGCAAGTCCACAACCTACTACTTTATCGATCTGAGATCTTGTCTCACATATGAAGTATTTCCAACAAATATCATGTCATCGGATCTGTTTTTATGCCAAGAAAGGCTAGTCTAATGTTAATTGAACTGATGGTTTAAAGCTTGCTGCAATAGTTATCGCATCTTCAAATTTCTAATCGGACACGGGTTTTGATAAATTTGTTATGGGAGTTGACTGCATACAAACCCGATAACGTTTCATCCTAAAACCAATTAGTAATAGAACGAGTAGACCATCAAGTTTATACGTTAGTCACTGATGTGGGATCAAATCTGGATTATTTTTCCAATAGGTTTGTGATCTTGTGTGACACTGCTTATTGTTTTCTAATTATTCTTTCCCACAGTTTCAAGTAATGTAATAAGAAGTGACAGATTTGGAGAAGTTCCTAAAGAAGCTACCGTCCAGAAGGATATCACAACGCCTCTCACAACCGTACCAACTATTAATTTCACAGCCACTTCAACAGCTCCGATACTGAATCCGAACTCAATCCCTGATGACGGAACTTGGGTCCCATTTGCTACGCCGACAACATCATCACCTGTGAACTCGGGTGCTAGCTGGTGTGTTGCTAGCCAAACTGCTGCTCGGTTATCATTACAGATGGCTTTAGATTATGCTTGTGGCCATGGGGGTGTTGATTGTAGCCCAATTCAACCTGGTGGAAGATGTTACCACCCAAATACTCTTCATGACCATGCTTCTTTTGCATTCAACAATTATTATCAGAAAAACCCAATTCCAAATAGCTGTAATTTTGGAGGAACTGCAATTGTTACCAGCACTAATCCAAGTATGTTATGAATTTCTCTAATCCCCCTTTTCTTCTCGTGGGTCGTTCTTTCATAAATCATATTGTTTTTTTTTATGTCAAAGCTAAGGTTAGAGAATCCCCAACGGCATAGTGAAAGCGTTTAGCCATTAGGCTAACACATATATCATACTGTTGATTGTATTTGGGCAGTCTGATTTGACAAAAAGCAGGTAAAAGTTAATAAGAACTCACGCAGAAAGTAAGATAGGAATTGATGTATTGTGAGTGCACTTTGTGTGTCCTGGTGCTGCAGATGTGACATCCATGTGCGTGATTTTGACTCCAACTTCAAAAAAATTTTGGTGCAATTTAATAAATTTTAATTTGATGGATTTGTTTAATCAGTAAAGTAAACCAATGTTCTGTTATTTAGTTAAATTAAGACAACAGTAACTTTTTTGTTTGAATAAAGACAACACAAACTAATTGCAGATAAAGTACTCCCTCTGTTCCTCTCATATTGCACCTAAAGTAATACGGGTGAAATTTTGTGGAAAGGAAAATTGAGTTAAAGGATAAGACAAAAAATAAGTGGATGATAAAAATGAGTAGTTAAGATGAGATTAAAAGAAAAAAAGAGACCATTAGTAAAAATAGAAAGGGTGTAAACTAAGTCAGACAAATGAAAAAGGAAAGTGGTGCAAATTGAGAAGGATAGAGGGAATAGTAAATAGCAGTGTGATGGTGCTTCAACTTTTGATTGAGCATGGTTTGTGGCTAATTCTAATAGAAACCTGTCACTATTGCAACACTTGACATTCCACTCATTTTGCTACATTTCTACTAAAAAATAATGATGTTATTTGTTCGTCATATTTCAGGTACTCAACTTTGCCAGTATCCCTCAACAAGGTATTTCGATTACATAGTTCTAACCTTTGATGTAAAATTATTTTTCTGCTTTGCTGATCTGATCTCAGAATAAGGACTAACTTGTGTCTTGAAACGCAGCACGAGTTCATCTGTGCTCGACACAGAAAATCAGAATATCTCGACAGTTTTTGGCTTGGGGCCTCCTGCACCATCTAGTTTAGCGACGACCCTGGTTAACAAAATTCCGTATCTTTCCACTTCAGCGTGTTTTATAGTGCTGCTGCAAAGATATGTTCATTAGAGAGACAGAGATGATCATGAGAAATAGCTTTATGTTCAAGGTCAGCCACAGTTCTGTCATCCTGTAGAAACTTCTGTTATGATGCTGCGCAGAATATGTTAATTAAAGGGTTGGCTTAATTATGAAAGTCGGGTTCTAGATTTTCCTGTTTTCGGCTCTTTGATTCGTAGTCCTGTAAATGAGGGGGCAAGTATCGAAGGAAGTTAGCGATTGTTAGTCTTTGAACAATATAAGATGTGTTTAGTAGTATGCATTTTATGAGGAACTTTTCTTATTCTTATAATTGTGTTGATCCTGCCATCCTGGTCTCTAATCTGACATTTTTGCGACCAAACATTGCATTGGTTTGAATTGACCTGGCTAGTTTAGGGACCGCAACATGGAAAGACCGCTAGCATTATTTCGGATTGTGCCAAAGATTTTCACAAGCTCGGCCATTGGCACCATTGGACCCTCAATTTTTGTTTCTAGGTGCACAATATCTGTGATCTTCTTCATTTCAATAGGTACTAGCCGTTAGGGATCTTATATGATACAAAACATTGCTTTTAAAAACGTCTTTTTCATTTCTCACATGAACTAATTTGAACATATTAGATTACTAGCTCTTGATACTATGTAAATTTTCGCCATTTCGTGTAGTCAAAATTTGTGTAAAGTAGGCACTTATGTACCGACGAGTCATTGGTAAAACTGAAGTGCGCATAGATTGTGAGTCAACTCGTCGTAGGGTTGGCAACAACGTGGGGTCGACAATGACTTGACGACCAAGTCACAGTCTCACGGATGGCTCGACAACGGGTTTAGTCTACTACTCGCATTTTCTTATTCACCGTTTTAGCTGTCAAATTGGAGTTAGTGTTCTTCACTTCTTTGCTAGCTAATTGCTCAATGCTAGGGGATGTGCGGAGTGGGTGTCAATTTATTGACTCTATAAATGGAGGTCAATGTAACAGCCCAAGTTGAGCGTTTGAATTGATAATAGTACTAATCATATAACCATGGTGTCTTCTTTTAATGAAGTATATTCACTAAGAATTTCACGGTTCCCCGTGCTTGGTATGAAGTAATATAAAATGGGTGACCTAGTGTGAAGTTTTTGGTGTGCACAAGAATAAGGACGAAATCATCGAAAATACTTATATTGATTAGTGGGTCCAATTTACAGTCTCCAACAGTAGTCAATTAATCACTCAGTGCTCGATGTGCAACCAAAGTCATCAATGGCTTTATGTTTAGCACTTGATTAGTCCCACAAACAAAGGGAAGCATTCATTGTATCTAATAGCAACATTCAAAAATATAGAAAGGTACTTAAGATGGCTGAAATGTTGCCTAAAGAAAATTTTTAGCTGCCTTGATGGTGGTATAAACAATTTGCGATGTTCTTTGTTCATCATAAAGATATTATCGATCTTATGCAATTTTCACCATATTTATGTAATCTATCCTTGTAATTTCTTCTTCTTAATGTTGTTGTTATATAAGTTTTATTTTACCATGACATATTAAACTTGGATTATCCAACAATTTTTCCTATATTTAGAGTATCCGATGATAAAAATAAATATAAAAAACACACTATATTAATTTTAAGTTCCTTGTTTTTCAATGCAAATATCATGACGGGTTGAATTTACATCTAGTATATCATATTTTACAAACGATAATAAACTAAGGATATCTAAAATATTGAATCAGAGTATACATCTAACCACTTGCAAATGAGACACAAACAAGAAATTATCATTCAAACCATCACAATGGTACTTTTAACGCTCGTGTCCATATTCTTTTGTAATTTCAAAAGTCATTATTGTCCACTTTTTAGTTTGTTGAAGCGGCCACACTTCATAACGTAGATAGGTAGATTCTCTTGTACGTAATTACTGTGTCCCTATGGTAGAACACCTTTATGTAGAGCTCTTATCCCTAGAAGTGGAGAATTTTTTTTATTGACTACTACCTTAAACTACCATAGATCTTTAATCAATACATGTTATTATGAATGCTCCTTATAAACATTTGCTGAAGAATTTTAACCTCATTGAATCATAAGACTTGATCATAATTGAGTGTTAGATTGGGTTACCTCCATGGTGTTTTGTAGGACATTATCCAATGTCGTTAGATGCTCTTATGATATAACTCTTTTCCATGACCTTAGTAAAATAATCGCCATATTGAACTTTGTGTTTACATAATTAGAGTTATGACCCCTTCTTTAACAACTCCTTGCACCATGGAGTGTCTTAGAGAGAATGTCTTGACTTACCATTATAAACTTAAGTATAAGCATTGCCCAAAAACGTATATACAATCACTATGGATTTGCATCGGTGAAATTGACTTTTTCAACAAAGGTTTCTCAAACATGAGATTTCTTTACCATTTCACTTCTTTACTTGTTGATGCTATAGAATTTTCGAAGCACTAGTGGAATTGACAATACAAGTTCCACTAGTGAAAAAAACGCTTTCTACCACGTGATATATGTTGCGGTTAAAAAACAACGAAGCATAAAAATGATAGGCAAAAAAAAAAAAGAATATATGATGCGATTCTTGTAGAACCGCAACATATATCACATTATATATATGTTGCGGTTCCTCTAAAATTGCAACATGTAATGTGGTATATGTTGCGATTCTACAGGAAGCACATCATATAATTATATATATTTTTTTTGTTCAATACCCACCAAAAGTAGTAGTATTATTATTGTTCCATTCGACATTTCTTCGACCTTGCTTCAAACTCAATCGACATTTTCTTATAATTTCTTCAAGTTTCAACTTAGAAAACACATTTAAATTTAAATCCATTCGAAATTTTCTTCTATAATTTAAGTTTTTTAGTTTTTCATTACCACTTCATTCATTCCAAAATAGCTTCATATTTGAAAAAGGTTTATGTATTCTAATTTTGGCTTTAACTAAATATAAACTAAGGTTTGTCACATTTTCTTTGAATAAATGGCCTAGAAGGAAAAGGAGACAACTGGTGAGTTCGTGATGTCTTGCATATGGTCTTAGGAAAAAGACCATAAAGAGAATGTGGTTGGAAAATGTAGCATTAATCTTTTAGGATTGAAAATGTAGCGTATTACTCCTACTGCGCAAAATTCTGAGCCAACATCCATGCCCAAGTTAAAGGTAAATATTTCTTTATATATAACCACCTGATTACATTGCGACGTGTTTTAATAATGTGATACTAATTATACCAAACATAAATTTTCAGGAGGAGACTCCTTATTCTCTTTTAATGCCTATTTTAGAAAAGAGGAAGCATTAAATTACGAAACAACTTTAGAAGTATAACTTTTTTATTCACAGTTACCTCTTAAATGATTATAATCACTTGATTATGTAGATCATTATGGAACTTTGGAAATTATGGCTTACTACTACTAAGGTGTTCATGATCAGTAATTCCAGCATGACCAATGTGATAATCATAAAAAAGACTGGTCTTCTTACTACATAAATCACGATAAATGTGTGAATCAACTACTTCCTTGCCAACAATTCAACATTATTATGTCTCAAATTCCATATATATGCTTTATAAAATTTATTTAATTGTAATTAATTCCTTAGTAAAGTTATTTTTGTAAAAGATTAGTAAAAGAAATGGCATATAATAATATGACATAAAAATTAACAATATGCATGCTTTATTGTTAACTGCGAACACTTTTGCTTGCATCTTCTAACAATTTCTAATTATTTCATCTACTAGTAGTTACATCCAACAACAATATGGGTAAAACAGTAAATGTGCTGTCCTTAAAGCAAGTTAGTTGTTATCTAACAACTTTTTTTTTTGTTATTGACAATTTTAAAACCCATTACTCAAACTGAAAGTCAAAGTCAGAGTTAAAAGTTATCAACTCATTATTCCGCACAGGGTTTGGAGAACAAGATTACCGGACATATCATTCTTGTTTTGGACAGATTCCAATTATTTAACCCCTAAATCACAGATTCCAGAAAAAATAAAGATAAGTGATATACAACACATTTGAAAAGACACGTACAACTTACAATACACATAAAAATTATTGGAAAGCAGTTTATTTACAGTTACTTTGTTTATTCATTACAGTTAATTTGTTTTAGGTAGTTACATATTAGGCAGTTACCCATGTTCTTAGAAGTTACTACATTTTGAACAAATGCTCATGTATATATATGATATGCTTCTAAGGAATGAAATAATATATCAGAATATTTTTTCCACAAAAACCAACACCAGAATTCATCAAATTATCATGGTATTAGAGCCTTAGGGTTCGAATCCGGAAAGGCATCATCATTTACCTGTTCTTACCTTGTAAATGGTTGATTCATCAGAAAAACAAACACAGCAAACCTTAATGTCCATGGAACAAATGGAACAAATGTTTCAGATGTTCCAGAAAATGAACAACTCAACCAACCAAACCGAAAACCCAACATCATTCAAAATCTCAGAAAAACTCACATACCACAATTATACAAAATGGTGCAAATTAATGCACGTTGCAATTGGAGGCCGGGGGCGGCTCAGTCACATCACTGCCAGACCCCCACCACTATCAGACCCCAATTATAACCAATGGGCACAAAAAGATGCCATGGTCATCGCGTGGATAATCGAGAACATAGATGGAGACATCGTCAATCAATTCCTGGACTACACAACAGCACACAGCCTATGGCAAGGGATCGAAGGCCTCTTAGGATGTGGTAGGGATGAACTACAAATCTTCGATTTGAGTTCAAAGGCAGCAACCTTAAAGCAGAACAACGACACTATCGAGGTTTACTACGGTAAGCTCAACATGTTATGGAAAGAAATAGATAGAAGAATGCCAAATCCGATGAATTGCCCACAGGATATAACAGAATTCAACAAATACATCCAAAGACAGAGGCTCTATCAATTTCTTACAGGGATTAATGATAGTCTTGACAAAGAAAAAAGGGACATTCTCAATAGTGAACCTTTACCGATGGTGGAAACGGCATACGCATCAATCAGACGAGAGATCACACGCCGACAAATCATGACCGGCGTCTCATCACCGGGAACGAGTCCCTCAGAGATTGGCTCGGGTTTATCCACGAGAAACAAACCCTTCCAAAGAACCCGAGAAGATGATGACCGGAGAAAACTCCGATGCACTCACTGTGGCGGTTCCAGGCATACCAAGGAGGGGTGCTTCAAACTTGTGGGATACCCCGAGTGGTGGGACGATCTACAGAAGAGGAGAGCCGCCACCAAGGCACCGGCTAGCCGGACCGGCGGCAAGGCTAACCTTAGTACCACAGATCAGCCGACATAATGTCAAAACTCAGGTGAACTAGGAGAATGGCGCACAGAGGAAGGAGAAGTAACAGTAATCTCAGAGGATAGATCTAAAAATGGTGAGAATCAAAAGTGGGAAGAAAGAGAAAGAAGAGCCGTCAGCCAAAGGGAAGGGAAAGGGAAGGTCAAATGCCAAAATACCCCTCCACCTCCCTTTTATAGCCCTCAAACCCTAACACCCCCCTTACACCCCTCCAGCTCTTTACAATCCGGCCCAGAATCAAAACCCAAGCCCAGTTCCACTTCCAGCCCACAAACTAACAATCCCAAATGTCTTCTTGGACATAACAATGACTCTCAATGGATCTTTGATTGTGGGGCAACAGATACGATGACATTCGACCCCAGTGACTTTGTATACACCCATCCTACTAACCGCACCCATCCTCCTTGATAAAGTGTCGATCAATCTCTACGTGTTTCGTTCGGTCATGTTGGACTGGATTTTCAGAAATGCTTATTGCTGCTTTGTTATCACAATATAAAGGGCTTGCCTGTGCCTGGAGGAAGCCCAGCTCTCCTAGGAGTTTCCTAATCCATAGGACCTCTGTAATTCCTTTTGCTATCCCCCTGAATTCTGCTTCAGCACTAGACAAAGCAACCACCTTCTGTTTCTTACTTCTCCAGGTGACTAGATTACCCCCTACAAGGGTGAAGTATCCCGAAGTTGACTTCCTGTCGTCCCGATCACCAGCCCAATCAGCATCTGTGTAACCAATAAGGTCAAGGTTATCATTCTTTCGTAGAAGACTCCTTTATTACTAGTTCCCTTTAAGTATCTCAGGATCCTCAGAACTGCTACCATGTGTTCCACTTGAGGTCGATGCATAAACTTGCTTACAATTCCTACTGCGTAGGCAATATCTGGTCTTGTGTGGGATAGGTAGATCAGTTTTCCCACTGTCCGTCTATAGCGATCTTGATCTGTTGCTTCTGCCCCTTCAACAATTCGTAGACCATGATTAGCTACCATAGGAGTATCTGCTGGCTTGCAATCTAACATGCCTGCTTCTGCTAAGATATCTAAGATGTATTTCCTCTGATTGATGAAAATCCCCTTCCTTGATCTTAGGACTTCTATTCCTAGGAAGTATTTTAGTTGTCCCAAATCCTTCATCTCAAACTCTTGGAATAATTTGCTCCTAAGACGATCAATTTCCTTGGAATCGTTTCCGGTAATCACCATATCATCTACGTAAATCACGAGGCATGTAATTTGTTTTCCACTTCGCCTGAGAAATAGAGTATGATCTGAGTTGCTCTGTTTGTAGCCAAATTTCTTCATTGCTGTAGTGAATCTCCCAAACCATGCTCTAGGGATTATTTTAAGCCGTACAGAGCTCTTTTAAGTCGACACCCTTCTCCTTGGCTATACTCATTTGAATACCCTGGTGGTGGCTTCATGTATACCTCTTCTTCAATCTCTCCATGTAAGAAGGCGTTCTTCACATCAAATTGAAACAGAGGCCAATCTTTATTTGCTGCTACTGAGAAGAGGACTCGAATGGTATCAATTTTAGCCACAGGTGAGAATGTTTCCGAGTAGTCTACCCCGTAAGTTTGTGTGTACCCTTTAGCAACAAGCCTAGCTTTATACCGCTCAATGGATCCATCAGCATGATACTTGACTGAAAAAACCCATTTACAGTCAACCGTCTTCTTGTCACCTGGTAATCTGCACTTTTCCCACGTTCGGTTTTTCTGGAGAGCCATGATCTCTTCATCCATAGCTTGCTTCCACTTTGGTTCTTGTAGGGCTTCTTCAATGGTTTTCGGAATGGCACTGGAGTAGAGAGATGCATTGAAGGCAACAGCTGTTTGTGATAGTTGTTCATCATCTGGTCTACCGATAGGATATCGGGATCTCTGGGATTCATACTCAGGATCATATCTCTTTGGGTGTATTCCTCTTGTACTTCGAGGGGGCAAATTAGATTTCCTGGGAAAAACAACCCTACTTGGCACAATAGAGTCAGTGGATACATCAATGAAAGGAGAAGTAGAACTCGGTGTCACCTCTCGTTCGGCTGGATGCTCGGGGCCAGGATGCTCAAGGACTGGAGTAGTAGTCTGAGGAGATGATTCAGTAACAATGTCAGTAGCAATATCGGTGGTAGTGCCTACTTGCTCCTTGGGATCTCGACTGTCAGCCAAGGGATGAGTTAACCAACTGAGATCCTCACTCATACTCTCCCCCTGAGATCGAGGTTGGGTGTAGTAGGGGGAGTGTTCAAGGAAGTCACAGTCCATGGTGGTATAAAGCTTGCGATGGATAGGATCATAACAGTGATAGCCCTTTTTCGTAGTGCCATACCCAAGAAATACACATCTTACTGCCCGGGGGTCGAACTTAGTGCGGGCACGTGATGGAAGATGGACATACACAACACACCCAAAGACGCGAGGAGGAAGGGAGTGAGAAGAGGGAACAGGAGTATGCGAATGGAGTGTGGCAAGAGGGGTCTGGAAGTGGAGGGTTTTTGTGGGGAGCCGGTTGGTAAGATAGGTAGCAGTAGCAATGGCCTCAGGCCAAAAGTGTACAGGCACATGAGTGTCAAACATTAGGGCCCGTGCTACCTCAAGGAGGGTACGGTTTTTGCGTTCAGCCACCCCATTTTGTTGTGGGGTGTCGGGGCAGGAAGTTTGGTGGATAAGGCTATGGTCAAGAAAAAATTGTTTCATTGCCATTGAGATATATTCACCACCATTATCCGAGCGAAGAATTTTTGGTTTTGCATGGAACTGAGTGAGAATCATGTTATAGAATTGGAGAAAGACATCAAAAACCTCAGATTTGTGCTTCAAAAAATAAACCCAACACATTCGAGAATAATCATCAATAAATAACACAAAATATGAAAAATCATGATTGTCAGTATGTGGTGCTAGGCCCCATACATCAGAATGTACTACATCAAAGGGTTTGGGAGCACGAGTATTTCTAGGAAAATAGGACTGCTTATGACTCTTCGCTAAGATACAAGTTTCACAATCGAGGGATGCAATACAGTTCTTGAGAGAAGGAAATAGTTGTTTTAGATAACCTAAGGATGGGTGACCCAAACGCCGATGCCAAGTAGGCAATTGGTGAGCAGGAGATCCATGAGCAAGCATTGCACCACCTTTTTGAATTACCTCATCAACATAGTATAGGCCACCTCGTTCAGTACCACGCCCAATGATCGTCCCCGTCCGAGCATCCTGTACAACACAATGATTAGAGGTTAAAAAAACAGTACAGTTTAAGTCCTTTGTTAACTGACTGACCGACAAAAATCAACACCAGAATTCATCAAATTATCAAAAATCAACAGAGTACTATCATCTATAAGGAAAGTATCTCTAATGTTGGACATTTAGCTTAAAAAGGTGGACAAAAAATTTTATTTGGACTCAAGCGGATGCAAGTTTTCCTAAAAGAGATCAAGTAATGAAACCACAAATAAATTAATCAAGGGAGGATATGCCATGTATGGTCGATGAAGTTAGATCACAAATAAATTAATCAAAAGAGGATATGAGCAAGAAAATAATTGATTTTCATACTAAAATTGATGATTTGGGATATCCTAAAACTTTTTTTATTATTGTTTAGAATTGAATTTCCTACTTAGTTTTTTGCAGTAAAAATTTTAGTAATTAGTTCTCTAATAGTAGATTTATTGGATATAAAATACTTCCATTTATTTTATTCTCTATTGCGTAATGATTAAAATTAGTAAAATAACTAACCTAACTTTTCTATGATCGACCAGTTAGCTACTCGTACATAGTGGCTTACAGTTAAAATAAAATTCCTATTTACTTCGCAGTCAACCTATAATTATACATTTGTATTGTTTAATTGTAGTTGGAGTTAAATGTAGGCATTAAGTTACACACCACACAACACCATCCCAACGCAAAAGCACCATCGCAATGATAATGATAAATGATCACTAACTACCAAACGACTGACAGGAACAAACACAACAACGAAATATAAACAACGTTTATCATTCTATCATATTTACTTTCTTTAATTTTTTTCAAACGACTCAACAATAACGTCCTACAAGTAATAGGTACCCTTCTACCTCAATGTACAGCACAATGGATCCGCAACAACATCGTTCGTAACTTCCATAGTGGACAAACAACATCAACCGACTTGTTAAACTTGAATTGATCACTTGACTTATAACATGTACATTAATTTTTTTCTATAAATCAAAATTTTAATTAAAATACCACCAACTAGTGACAAAAAATGTCTTAACATAAATTTTTGAATTGAACTTAGGTCTCCTTTTCAAAACTCTATTATGTTTGAATTGAACTAATTACTTTTAGTGCATTTAACTTGTATATTTCTTTCTTAGTTCTATTTATCTTTTTTCACCAAATCATTCCTTGTTATTTTCTTCCTTGTAAAGTTAATGCTCTATCCTTAAGTAGTTTTTGAACAAAATTTATTTAATTTTAAATATTATATATATATATATATATATATATATATATATAGGTTTCCAAATCAAATATGAAGAGTAAATTGGTGTTAGGGAGAGTAGAAAGAAGCAAGGGTATTGATCGATTTTCATGAATTGTTATACAACCTATCGTTGACTTGTAAACCAATATCATATTTGAAATTTAAAATTTAAAAAACAAAAAAAAAAAAAAAAAAAAAAAAAAAGATAAGATTGACCTTGTTGGTATAAAAAATAGCCTTGGAAAACAGCCAGTGTCGGAATTGAATATCTGTGGGAAGATGTCAACGCAAGTAAATATGCTTATCTCTGGACTATTTAATTTACTTGCTAACACTACCATTTCTGCACGCTTTCCTAAGTGTGCCAAGAAATTTTTGTTGCCGCCTTTTCTATAACTAGTCCAACTCCCCTCTCCATCAACCCACTTCCTCAAATGTAATACTTGGTTTTCTCAAATATAATTTATAAATTTGGTATTAAATTTTAATTATAAATTTTTATCAATTTATATAGAAAAACATATTTATGTGGAATTTTGATAAATTTGTCTCCATCAACCTACTTGATCAAATTTTAGTTTATTTTTAGAGTAGTTTGCAAATAACAACCTTTAAATTTAGGACTTTTGCGAATTACAGTCTCAAAGTTTTTTTTTTGCGAATAACTGTCGCCAAAATCAACACCATTCAGATCAAGTGACTGTTGACCAACCCAAATGACCTTTGACCAACCTAAATGATTATTTATTTTATAATTAAGTAAATAACTATATTTTTAAATTCTTATTGTTAGTTGATAACTTACGGCGAAAAATAGACATTGTCGACATAGAAATGTAATTTGGTCATGGGAATAACCATTATAAAAATTAATAAAAACAATACAAAGTCTAAAATTAATTAAGACTTAACAACAATTATACTAATACAACACATTATCCAAAGTTATGTTGATACCATAAGAAAAATAGGCGAAAATTTTTTCTTGAATAGTATACAAAATACTGAAAATTAAGATTAACTAATATATAACTTATAATTATAACGGACCCTAAAAAACAAAAAAAATATAAAAAATTAAAGAAAAAATCAATCTCATAATCGAAATCGAATAACATACGTTCAAAAACAATCTAACAACTCAAACACCTATAGAATTAAAAGGCAAGAACCCCACGATTTGGAATATCTAAGTAATGAACCTAAACACAGTTAAGAAGTTCGAAAACATTCGAGACGTTTAGAAAATGCAATTAATGCATGCGGTGTGTCTAACCAAATGCTGTCATTTAATTTACTACTAAGTTTACATTCTCATTTCTCCTTCCTTATAAATTCTCTTCCCAACTCAATGCCTCGTTTCCTTCATACCTATCATCTCTTCTTCCCATTCTCACTATATTTTCTTTCTCTCTCTCTCTCTCTCTACATTTTCTGTATTACACAGCAGAAAACAATCATGTTGTTCCCTACCGTCCTATCTAGAGTTCTAGAATGGCTAATCTACCAGCTTTTAGGCAATTCTTGTTTTAGAGCAGCAAGAAAAATGAGAAACTATGGCTTCCATCTTCTCAAATCCCCTTCTTTCAAACAAAACCATCAAGATAATAATCTACACATAACCCAACACCCACAAATTCCTATTTCATACCCTAATTTATCAAAAAACCTAAGCTTACTCATGGATCAAAAATTCAACTCTATGGTTTGTGATTTTGAGGGAAGTTTATTAAGGTCCCCATCTTTATTCCCTTTTTTCATGTTAGTTGCTTTTGAAGGTGGGGGTTTAATAAGGGCATTTTTCTTGCTCTTATGTTACCCTTTTTTGTGGGTGTTAAACTATGATAATCAACTTAAATTAATGATTTTTGTTACTTTTTGTGGGCTTAAATTGAAAAATATGAAAAATATTCAAAGAACAGTTTTACCCAAGTTTTATCTCGAGGAGATAAATTACCATGTTTATCAAGTATTAAGTAGGTCAAAATCTAGGGTTGTGATTAGCCGTGCACCGACGGTGATGATGGAAGGGTTTCTTAAAGAGTATTTGAAGGTTGATAAAGTATTGGGGACTGAGTTACATAGTTATGAAGATTATTATACTGGCTTATTATCTTCTTATGGGTTGTTTGTTAAGGATAGGGATTTTAAAGAATATTTTACATTTGAAAGGGCTGATGTTGGTATTGGAAATTCAATGTTTGTTGATCACTTATTCATGTCTCTCTGCAAGGTATAACATATTTATATTTATTTAATCATGCAACTATGATTCTCCCTCTTTCTATTTTATTTTAAATCTTTACCTTCTTTAGATGCCCTTTGTTTCCTTATTTGACTGTATTTGGGGTGGTTTTGCCCATAAACTACAACTAAGAACAAGACTCTATCACTTCCTCCGTATTGTGAAGGTTTTCAAAATAAATAAATTTAAATTTTACGTGTCATAAAAATCTAAAAACATATTTTGAGTCATATCAAAGGATAACTTATGATTTAACTAGTATTTAAATGTTATGATAATTATATCACTCCGTCACCGTATCTATTGTGATTGCGACTATTTTTGTATTTTTACACTATGGGTCTAATGTTGAGCAAGAAAGAATCATTTGTATGCTACAACTATTACAAAAACACTAGTTAGTCTATAAAGTAAACAGCAAGAATTCTCTATTAGTTTGATTATTTTATTATGAGATGAGAAATTTTTATGGTAATTTGATAATAAATATATTTATATACTTAATGACTTAAAACATTAATTTTGATTATAAATTAAAAAAATACATTATAAGGAAAATTATTGTACAACTCTTTTGGCCATAAACAATAATTACATTTATGTTCAAAAATTAAATTATCTTATTATTTTAATAAAATTTTACTCATATCAACATATTTATTTTAATAAAATAAGTGTTATAATTTCAATACAAATTACATAAAAATTAATATAATTGATACTTAATTTTTTTCTGAAATATTTATTTTTTAACTTATAATTTTAGCTCATTACTCAATATATTCAACTATAAATTTAGTTTTAATGAAATTACAACATTTTCATTTTAGTCCGTCTTATAACTTTTTTTTTATTCTCATCTATATGTTTTAACTCTTTTTTAATGTTATTTACACATTCATTTGCTTTTTTCATTTATTACCACTTTCTTTAAAATAATGTAATTTTTCTTTGATACAAATAAAAAGAATAAAGTAGTAATTTTTTTTTAGTCAACGTTTTAAATTTCATACTAAAAAATTGACTCTCATCGTAATCACAACAAACAAGATGTCCTACTACCAACATACTCTATGTACACCTATGTCCTAGTAGATAGTAAAGCACAGAGACGCCCACCTACCCTTGTTACACTTGCTTTATTTAAAAAAAAATGAATAATTGGACTAGTTAGTTAATGTCATATATAAGTGTGGTGGAACAACCTTCTCTTTTAAAATCAAAGTGCCAGTGTAGACCTCACAACTACATCCGACTGTTTTTAATTTATAGTATGAATTCTATAATATTTGTTCATAAATGCATGAACTAAAGTAAATAAAATAGGTCTCAAACAAGGTCATGGTAATCAACCCAGCAGTCTTCTGCAAATAGTCAGTGTCCGGGGGAGTGGTGACAAACGGATCATATTTATACCCCGGCCCTCGAGGGAAAAGGCGGGTGAAATACGCAAAATTAATTCAAACCCCCGGCTAGGTAAAGAAAATCATGTTAAATGATAATTGAGTAGCACCAAGATAACATGGGAAAAGTTAGCGGTAAAACACAAAATAAACTCAAAATGAACTCATAAAATTGTCACTCATAATAAAATTAATAAAAAATGAAAATGGGGTTTAAATCGTGACACTTCCACATATTTTTTTCTTAAAAACTTCTATTTTTAGTAGTAGTTATATAAATTTTGAGAATGCAAATTATGTTTATGTACTTTTTTTGGGGGTTTGGTGTGGCGGTTCATGTTCATAAAAAAAGTACCAACAATCATGCATATATGATATGAAGTATATAGCAGTTTGAAGGTTTTGACATGGACGGTTTTGATGTTGACCAAGAAAACAAATTGACTTGACTTTTTCTTTCATGATTATAGTATTTTGAACTTTGAAGGGGACACTTTTCTTTTGCATGAATATATTATGTTGATAAAGTTGGAGTGAAAAATCCACTGTTATACAACAAGCATTAAATGATGAATTTATGATATTTATTTGGGTGCAGGAGATATATGTGGTAGATCTGCAACAAGATGACAAAACCTGCAACACAACTGGGCCCACAACAACAAAAATCATGCCAAGGGACAAATATCCAAAACCGTTAATATTCCATGATGGCAGATTAGCCTTTCTTCCTACTCCCTCAGCAACCCTAATCATGTTCATGTGGCTTCCTTTAGGCATACTTCTTGCTATTTTTAGGCTCTTTGTAGGCATTTACTGTCCATTTAAGCTCTCCCTTATGTTAGGTCAATTTAGTGGCATCAGACTAAGATTATTAAAAGATGAAAATGATAATAACCACGAAAAATTCCCTAAAAAAAAAGGAGTCCTATACGTCTGCACGCATAGGACTCTTTTAGACCCAGTAATGTTAGGGGCGGTTCTTCAAAAACCTCTAACTGCGGTCACATACAGTCTAAGCAAGACATCCGAAATAATCGCGCCAATCAAGACAGTTCGACTGACAAGGGACCGGAAAACCGATGGAGAAACAATGCAAGAGCTACTATCAGAAGGAGACCTAGTGGTATGCCCTGAAGGGACTACATGTAGGGAACCATATTTACTAAGATTTAGCTCATTATTTGCAGAGTTAGCGGATGAAATAGTGCCAGTTGCATTGGACACAAAAGTGAGCATGTTTTATGGTACAACAGCAAGTGGGTTAAAATGTTTGGATCCAATATTTTTCTTGATGAATCCAAGGCCTATTTACTACATTCATGTGCTGGGAAAATTGGCTAAGGAGATGAGCTGTGGTGGTGGGAAATCAGGGTTTGAAGTGGCTAATTATTTGCAAAGACAACTGGCCAATGTGTTGGGTTTTGAGTGCACTGCACTTACTCGCAAAGATAAGTACTTAATGCTTGCAGGAAACGAAGGAAAGGTCGGTCCATGATTTTATATATCATGGATTTATAACTATACTAATTTAATTTTATGTTTTATTTTGCAAAAAAAAAAAAAGAAATTGATAGAAATTAATTAGTTAATTTTCATGCTATCTAGAATGAATAGTGGGAGATATAAAATTAGTAGGAGTAATATTAGCTTTATTATATATAGAAGTATATCTATATATTCGTCTTATTATTTTATTTTTTGGTAATATTTACTGTGTTTGAATGGATGGAAGAGACATTATGAAGTACATTAATATTCTAGTTGGAAAAGATTATATTATTCGTCTTATTATTTTATTTTTTGGTAATATTTACTGTGTTTGAATGGATGGAAGAGACATTATGAAGTACATTAATATTCTAGTTGGAAAAGATTATATTATGATTCATATAATTGTTCCTTGCATGAGTAAAGTATCTGTGTATATTATTATATTCTTTGCAAATTGCATTCAATCATATACAATTTGGATCTTGGATTGTGGTGCATGTGCCAAGTAATATTCAGCCAAGAATTCATACAAAATTTACATAAAATTTAAATCAGTAATGAAATAGGAGGTGCTTACTAATTTATGGTATGTGTATATGTGATCGTAGGCTATACTACAAAAATAAACTCATATTGAGACAATCTGTCGCTGAGCTTGGTTACGGGATGGAGACAGGAAAGTCCCGTTGCTAAGGTTGGCTAGTGGCACTTTCCGTCTTCATCCCGTCACCATTTTGTCTTCAAAGTTGACTACGGATATTTTCCGTCTCCATTCCATCGCCATTCTGTCTTCAAAATTGGCTATGAACATTTTTCGTCTCCATCCCATCGCCGTTAATATTTTGTGAGAATTCAAATTCGCGGAAGGAGGACACTTAGGTTTATAAATTTTTCACTTACACTTTCATTTTTTCACTTACACCTTTAATAATCTTCAATCTCTTACACTTATTATTCTTAACCTTCAACCTTCAACCTTCAATATTTATTCAATCAGCATCATCCATTTTCGGTTCGCTTTCTAACATTTTTTAGTATTTTTGGTTCATATGTTGTTATTTGATGATAGTTTATATGTAGATTTGTTTAGGATTTGTATGCTGTTGTTGGCAAATTTCAGTTTGTCCTTTATGTTTTCTTTCAGTTTTTTTAGTTTTTTTTATTTTTGATAATTTTTGATTTTGTATGTTGTTGTACATGTTGGTAATTTTTGTTGATGCTAGATTTTTTAATTTTTCTGTTTATATGTAGATTTTTGTTAATTTTCTGTTTGTATGATAGTTTTTGTTAATTTTTTTTGTTTATATGTTGATTTTTCTTTTATTTCACATCGTTTTATATTGTTATTGGTAGATTTTTTTTGTTAATTACTAATAGTTATTCTATTTTATTTTTTTTTATTTCAGATTTTTTTGATTTTCTATCCAAATGTTTATTTTCAGATTTTTTTGTTAGTTTTTGAATTTTTTTGTATTTGTTTGTTGGTAATTAGTTGTTAGTTTTTTAATTATATATTAAATAATTACTTTTTTTTTTGTTAATTTAAGTTTTTTAATTTCTTGGTGAAAGTGTCAGTGGATTTGGTGGTTCCTTCAATTGCCCATCTAGTCGCAAGAGAGAAAGGCTCTTCAACGGCTAGTTTGTCATCATCATAAACATTATTATAATTATTATTATTATTATTATTTTGGATGAAAATATTAATTAATAAACAAGATATATATATATATATATATATATATATATATATATATATATATATATATATATATATATATATATATATATATATATATATATATATATATATATATATATATATATATATATATATATATATATATATATATATATATATATATATATATATAATAATGTTGGATCAAATATTACAAAATATTAAATAAGTACCTATATTAAGTAAGCTACTTGTCATCACTATATGTCTAACAACTTCATCTAGGGGTTCTTCGTCTTCTGACAGTACAAGATCCACATTAACATTTTCATCGTTATCTTGATTTGTTGTACAATTTGCTAGATGGATCACGAAGCGGTGTACGAAAAACATTTTCTTCAATTGTAATATTTTTCCTATTTTCTACTTGAAAAGCAATATCACTACTTGTTGTATTGCATTGTCAAACTTGTTTGGTTTAACTTTGAAAACCACTCTTAAACCTCTATACTTTCAATAAGTTAGAGGTAAAAATCATCTTCATCAGGACCGTTATCAGCAAATTTCATGCACACTCCAGTATTGTCTACAAATTTATTGATTGTATGAAGTACTGTGTGGAATCTATAGCCATTCGTATAACATATATATTGTAACTCCAAGCATGTTTAAGTGGTCCTTCAGCCATTTACTTTAAAATATCACTGTTCTCATGGCTATTAAACATTCCTTGTTTGGCCTATGAAATAAATAGAAACAATATTATAAATTACAATAATGTAAAGATATGACATAAAAGAAAGAAAATTATAAACATACTTCTATTCTAAACGCATCTGTAAATTTCTCTTGCATAAAAGGTTCAAGCCTCTAACTTGACCAATTCGGTTTTTCTCTTTAAGGTGCACTCTTAAACTCTAACACAATTAAATTCATCTCTACAAGTCATTAACACGTATTTGTGGGAAATCTCGTAATCAATTTCATCAAAAATACGTGTTTTTCCCTTTCCCTTAAATGTGATCGGATGAGTGCAAATTGACAACAGACCAGATCTAATATGTTATTGTAACTTCCATCATCATTCCTATGAAGTCTATGATCCTGCATCGGATATGTGACTCAAAGTAGTGGGAAACAATATGCGTTGCTTCCTAGACAACATCGAAAAAGCAGAAAAGTCATTGATTATCCACATTAAACAAGCTCGTAGTTGGAAAATCTTCCTTCTTGAGACATCGAATATGTAAATCCCCTTCTTTCATAACATATTCAACTCTTGTATCAACGGTTGAAGATATAAGTCAATATTGTGTTTGAGATTACTCGGCCTAAGGACAATCACCGTCAAGAACATACATGACTTCTTTATGCACATCTATGGTGGAAGATTGTAAGGTGTAACAATCACAGGCCACATTGAATATTGTAGCCCCAAATTTCCAAAGGGGTTGAAACCATCAGTTTACAGACCAAGTCACACATTTCGAGTCTCCAATGCAAAGTTCGGATGTGTGTCGTTAAAATTCAACAATGTTTGAGCATCAGATGAAATCATCTCTCCAGAATGCAATAGTTTGTCTTCATGCTTGTCAGTTGACCAATCATATACATCTTGGTGTGATTCTTATAACCTTGTTATAATGGACTATATGTAGAATTCAATATTTCACAGCACTGTCAAGAATAAGGGTTAGGATGTCAACGTGTATTGGTGGTTCATCATCTCACGGTACAACATCAGACTGTGGGGGAAAATAATGATGTAAGTGTCTGAGAATATACTAGCAGCTTCATCATACACCATCTATGAGTAAGGATTTGGATTGTTTGACAATTGCTCTCTTAGTACTCCTATAACATCAAAACTTGTTCCTACCTCTGCGTTATGATGATAGTTCCACTCATTGTAATTTTCAACAAAACCCTTTCTCAATAGATGTTCTCTTCATTAGGTTCCTTATAAAAACGATTTATGCACTTTATTAAGGACATCTAATATCAGAAGTCAAACTATTCATGCGAGCAAAATACAAAAACTCTTTGATACCTCTTATAAATCTTAAACTAAATTTTCCGTTCTTTTGTCTGTTGTACATCCAACTTCTTTCATTACTAACATTCGTTTTTAACACCTATTATAATATTATAATTATTCAATTAACTAATCAAGTAATATGTAAATATAAATAAACAAATATTAATGACAATGAAAAAACAAATAAATTAAATACGAAATTATAAAAGCTTAGAATTACTAACCTTTTTCAATTCCGCTTTCGCCTTCGAAATATTACAATGAAAGTAAACTAGCCGATTTACTTAAACAAAATATGGCGACAACCAGGGTCAAATTTAAATTTTTAAAAATCGCATTTGAAGTGGCGACAAGCTGCCGACTAACCTCAGCCGTTATCCTTTTTCAGACTTCACATGGCGACAAGATGTCCATCGCCTGGCTATCGCCCATAGCAAAGACTGTTTTGCTGTCTCCTTTTTCGCATTTATTTGTAGTGTTATTTTTTGTATTGTTGAATTATAATAAAATAAACATTAGTTATTAAGAAGGAGATATCTAAGATACCTCGTGTTATTCTTTCTTCTATTATTTTTGTTGTATTTCTATCTTATTCTTCATTTGTGTGAGGCTTTTAATAGCTTTCATTTCAAATACAACAATGAATTAACCATACAGTCAATCCTCAAAATGACTTAAACGGCATAAGTCGAAGTAAAATAATAAAGATATATGATATCATAATAGACTCATAGAGAATACTGGATTGATCACCATGCTTAGATCCTATCGGATCTAAGCCAATAAACCATTAAGAATTAAGTCACTGGTAATAAGAAAGCATGGAGGCATGCTTGTTTTAAGTGTAAGATAACATTAAAAACAAAGTATGTCAACTAACATCTGTTTTGTCATCTCTTCAATGACGGCTGTTATTGAACTTATCACACTTAAACTATTCCAAATACGTGAGAGATGACGCCCAACAACCTGTGTATTTCCAGTTATATATTTGTGTAACGTATTTGAAAAAGACATTTGAAGACAACCACGATATAAAAATTCTACATTTATCTTTTGTAGATTAATACATCATTCCTGTTTTTTGTTTATTATGTCTACGCTAATTAAATATTAAACAAACAACATTATTTGTCCTCCATTGTAAAATATTTGCAATTATTACTTTTTCGGTTGTTTACAATTTTTGCACAATTTTCAGCTTTGGTAAAAAGAATTTTAATTATAAATACTAATAAAAGAAATGGAAAATAACATATGAGGACTTTTTAGATTTTTGCCATTTGTATTAATTTTAGGAAAAATTGATATTAATAATCCAACCTTTTACTCATACACCGTGAATAATCACACATGTAAATTATTTTTTAATAATTTAACCTTTGCCCTTAGTTTAATATCAGTACACCCTTTTATTTAATAATAATATAAAATTTGTCCTTAGTTTGCTGTCATCATACCCTATTAGTATGCTGACAGCAAACTAAAGACAAAGGTAGTAATAATTCAAATTTGGGATTATTCACAGCGGATAAGTAAAAGGTTGAATTATTAATTTCAATTTTTTCTTAATTTTATAGGACTATATTTGATTGTGTGACAATTTATTTTTCTAAAAAAATTTAAAGTTAAATTAGATAAGTATTTTTAGTAAGACTATAATTAATTGCGTGGAAATTTATTTTTCTAAATAAATTTTAAACTAAATAAGATAAATATTAAAAGATTCCATTACATTAATTCTTTATTCCTAAATAAGAATCTTAAAAAAAGTAATTGTTTCAGAAAAACATTTTATAGGTATGTAAAAATTTATTTTTTTAAAAATATTTTTATTTAAATTATTAAATGCTATTTGAATTAGATTAAAACTAAAACCAAATGATTAATTTAAATCGTTAACAAATTAAATTCATGTATGCACGGACTTCTAAACTAGTAATTATCTATTTTACCTATACTTTATTCTCACTTATCACATCATTAATTTTTCAAGTACTAGGGCCGTCTAGTTCATTTTTGAACCCTAGAGTATAAAAAGAGCCCCTAAAAATTTAATGCATAATTAATAATGTAATACTTATTTTGTTTTGTATTATTCATATTTTAACTATTTTATAAAATATCCCTAATAACTCATAGCACATAGGCAAAAAGTAAATTATACCTAAATGTAATTCATGTCAATATCAACGACCTTGTATTTGAAAGTTTGTTTTTTAGGCCTTAAAAAAATTTAGCGTCCTGATAGACAGCCTGCTTTCTCCTTGATAATCGACGGTCATGTCAGCTATCATCCAAATGAGGGTAGAATAGACAAAAAATACATTGAAAGTAACTTTTTAAAATTTTTATGTCACCCTCTAAAGATGCAAGTAAATCCGAACGGAGAAAGAATTTAAAAAATAAAACAAACGCTGATTCCCCAAACAACTTCATGAAACAGGTAGCTAGTACTAAAACCCTTAAACAAATCCTTGAGTCATTCTGGCAATCTATTGAGATATCTGAGGAAGGTTTCATTTAGGGATGTACTTAACTGATACTAGTCTCTATTAATATTGTACTAATATAGTTGACTTCTTATAATCTCTTCTCCTTCTTGTAAACATACATGGATTGTATATATACAACTATACATTATACGTTTGCTAAGCTTTTACTCTCAATGCTCTATCAACAACACCAAACACACAACAAGATTCTAAAAACACCCTAAAGAACCATCCTAACTTAGGTGCACATGATTCCAGGATCAGGCCCATGTTTTCCTAGCACGTCCGACCCAGATGACTTACCGAACCATACCGATTTATACCATGATGTAATCGAAGCTAGCTTCGATGGCGCAGTTCTTGGGTCGGACACACAGTTCCGATCCTTACTGTGCAGTCTTACTGTTCTGAAGCAGAAAGTACATGAAGTTGAATCATTGATTGGTTTGTTTTTGTCTCATGACACCCATCAACAAGGTCAACCCTTTGCAAACATCAGCTCATTAATACAAGAAATTGTGGTGAATGCTTCTTCTATGATGTTCAATTGTCAACAAATGACAATTGGGTCATCACAAACAGGTCATAACAATAGACATGTGCAGGCTCAGTCTGAAACTAATCCAAACCAATTTGTGTCTTGTGGGGTTAGTAAGATCACTGCTGATAATACCCATCAAGGGTTTTTAGATGGAGATCATAATCTGTTTAATTGGTATAATAATGATAGTTACAATAGTAGTTACGTGAACAACATTGTGAGAGCAGAGAGTTGTTCGAGATCGACTGTAACGACTACAGCACCCAACTCAAAGGCCCGAGTGAAAAGATTGTCGACAGCATTGATGAGCGAGCCATACGATCTTGTTGAGCCTGACGCGGCAGATCTGCTAGCAAAGTACACCCATTACTGTCAAGTATGCGGTAAAGGATTCAAACGAGATGCCAATCTAAGGATGCATATGCGCGCGCATGGGGATGAGTACAAGTCTAATGCAGCGCTTACAAATCCGTTAAAAAAGGAGGTCACGAACGAGGAGAATAACGAGATTAAACCCCCGAGGAAGTACTCATGTCCACAACAGGGGTGCAGATGGAATAAGAATCATGTGAAGTTTCAACCGTTAAAGTCGATAATTTGTGTGAAAAATCATTATAAGAGAAGTCATTGTCCAAAGATGTATGTTTGTAAGAGATGTAACAGGAAGAATTTTTCGGTGTTGTCGGATTTGAGGACACATGAGAAACATTGTGGGGATAGGAAATGGCAGTGTTCATGTGGGACTACATTTTCAAGAAAGGATAAACTTATGGGACATGTTGCTTTGTTTGTTGGGCATAATCCTGTCAATCCTCAAGGTGAAGGTGATTGTAATATTGATAATCAGAGAACAATGCAGATTCAGTTTCAGGATAGGGGTTAAAGTTGTGTTAGATACATTTTTCCATATCTTTTTATTTGTTCATTGTGAAATACAGCAACTTTATTGTGCGTTCTTGATATTCTTGTTAGCCAAAATTAGTTATACACTTCTACATATTACAACTTCTAGGACCTTTACTTAGAAAAGAAGTGAAACAGGCGCCAATGTCGTTCCTAGCATTGTATGTGCCCTAGGCAAACTGAAAGAAATATGCCCTTTATGTGGATGGTCTATTCTGAACTTAAAACGAGTGTTTGAAAAAAAATAACAAATTCAAATACTATTATAGTTAAAATTAAAAATGTGGACGTGCTATATAATTCTTAAATGATAAAAGAACTACTCATAAATTGTAAATTTTTAAGTGTGTACTTCATTAACTAACATTTTCTAATTTTAGGGCCCTTTCTAACTTAGGGTCCTGAGCAAATGTTTTATCTTGCTTATAGTTAGGAACGGTTCTAACAGGCCCACTGTGTGGAAACGGCTCATATTAGAGCACCCTAAATGCTAAAGTTTGGAAGGCTTTTCAGGTTCCCAAATTGCAACAAGACCAAAAAATGATGGGAAGCCATATAAACGGGGAACTCCCATTTAATTTGAAGAGCAATAACTAAGGAAAAGGCACGGGGAAAGGCAAAGGCTAATTGCCCGTTGCAGTAATTGCACGTTCAAAACCGGATATGATTCGGAAATTTAAATATTCAGTATTTCGAATAATGAAAATTATTTTCCAAGGTCTAAATTCGAATTAGATACCTTAGATTCATTTTTTTGGCTATTTAAAAAAAATTGCATTTTTATTACACATAAATATTTAATCTTATTTGGCTTTTTTTTCTTTAATCAAGCTTATATTTTAAAGTTAGAAAATTCTACGTGGTGACTTCGAGTTTTTGGCTTTTTCATGAATATTTTTTAAATCTGTGTGGTGACCTTGAGCTTTCAATTTTTTTAATATGGTAGACAAAATGTTAAGTTTTTGGTTAAATTAACTACTTATTTCGATTGAATTTCGAACAATGTGGTCAATTAGAGTGATCATGATATTTATTTTTTGAGAAAAATGTCATTACGTTAGGTAAAAATAGCGTAAAGTTAACAAAAAAACTTCCTTATTTTCTACCACATGGAAAAGTTAATACGTTAAGGTCATCACGTAGATTAAAAAAAATATTTGTCTACCACATGGAAAAGCCAAAATTTCAAAGTTACCACATTGAATTTCCCTTAAAAATTTGAAAAAAAAATCATTTTGAGAGTATGGCAGGATTTTCAAAAATCTAAAATAATACATTAGTTATGCAACTTAGTTATAGTTGAAAATTATACTTTGTATATTCAACAACCTAAACAAGTATTTTTATTATGTATGCATATATTATTGTAAATGAGGGGTGACATAGAAGACATACCACATTCAAAGTTTCTTTTCAAAGTCATTACAAGACAACATAGCATGACTAGGGTGAACAACATCATCAACATAGTATAAACCATCTCTTTCAGTACCATGATTAATTATCTTCCTTGTCTAAACATCTAGGACAATACATCCATTATCAAGCATAAGTACATGACATTTCAATTCTTGAGTCAATATTGATTGATTGAAAGAAGCTTGTCCGATAAATTCGAAACCATAAGACAATTCTCAATTCAAGTTTATGAGTGATTTTGATTTTTCCGGTCATGACGCGGGTTCAAAAAAACTCGAACTCGAACACTTTTGTTTTTAGAGATTCAAAATTGGATCCAGACTTAGATCCTTCATATTTGATGGGTTTGAGTTCTTAATGGGTCTAAAAAAAGTCTCTTTAATTTGTCAAATTTTCAGACTCAACATTAGAATATGATGAACATAACAGAATAATTACTTAAAAAAAAAAACAATAATCAACTTTAAAAAACAAGTACAAATCCTAAATAGAACGAATCCAAAAAATGAAGAACAACAAACAAGAAATGGGTCTTGGGATCTCGTAAATAAGAACAACAAACAAGATATTTAGAAAATGCTAACCTACGGGCTACAGATGACAACACAGAAATGAATCTGAGAATGAAAACACGTACATACTACAAACGCTAAAATCCAAATGTCTAATGGTCGCGTATGAGTTCAGGTCCCGACTTGAACCCCTGGATCCGGACCCATCAATCATTTTTTAGATCCAAATTCAATCAGGATAATGGGTCTCAAAAAGTAAGATCTAAACTTGAGACCCCTAAAAATTGAGCGGGTCCGGGGCGGATCTAATAGTGTCCTTGACCCATGACCATCCTTATCTTGCACTATCAATATTAACCGATTCTCCATTGGTAGTCTGTATGACTCTTAATAAAAAAAATTAGTATTTTCTAAATCTTTAAGATCAAGGGGCGTTTGGATATTAGCTTTTTGGTTGACTTTTGGCTTTTCGCTTATTAATTGGTCAAATAGTCAAAAAAAAAAATGTTTGATAAATAGTTTTTAAAGTAGCTGAAAAGTTTACTTTAAGCCAAAATAAAAAAGTTGTTCCAGCTAGCTTTTTTAGTTGACTTTTGGCTTATTGACCCACTTTTTATCTAATAAACAATACTCAAATTTACCAAACATCTCCACAAATAGTTAGTTTATTTGACTAACTTAAAAACTAACAAAAACAGCTAACATCACCATCTGATCAAGCAAGCCAATCAAAACAACCAACAATCAACAATCAATTGCCAAACACCCCTAAATATTAGGGTGTCTATGGCCTCATTGTCAAAAATTTAATTACTAAAATCTGCAAGGCAAGCAAAGCTATTACTTGAGACAATTTTATTTTTCTCATTTTATTTTTTAAGGATATTATATTTTTCTCTTTTGGTTTGTAAGATAGAAGTATGGGCTCTATTTTCGCAGCACGTGTTGTATGAGACTGTTTCACTATGAGACGAGTTCATGCAAGTAGGCTAATACATATTTTTTTAAAAAATTAATTAAGTAAATGAAATTTATTTTAGTTTTTTTTTCAAAAAATAAATATTGGACTAGCCCATGTAAAGTTGTCTAATGATGAAACAATGTTAATAAAGAATTTGACTTATTTTTAAATATTGGCTTGATTTTCGGCTTGAATTGGGAATGATTTGTTAAATTGGAGTTAGAAAAGATAAATATTCTTACTTTAATGTTTATTGAAAAATATTTTTCAAACTAATGTCGTAAATAGTAAGGAGCAATATATTTTGGTTTGAAGACTACAAACCTGAAATCTCTAAACAGTGTTCTTGTAAGAAGCTATTTTTTTTTATAAATTTTGAAACTTTAAGCCTTTTGTTTTTTTAAAAGTACTCAAAATAATTTATCTCAAATCCCAAAAATTTGATTATATAGATAAGGAAAAATTACTTAAAGTAATTTAACATTTTTGTGATTTTCTTACAATAATCTCACATATTGATTAACCATAAATAATCCAAACTTTAGAAAATATTTTCTGACTTGCTATAACAAGTTTTATTTTTTTAAAAATAAAAGATAAAATAAAATAAAATATCGTAAAAAAATGTTATAATTTTTTCTGACTCGTTTTATTATCCAAAACTTTTTGATTAAAAAAATATATAAATGTTAGAAAAATATCATAATTTTAAAGAATTAAACAGAGTCTTTTAAGAATTTATTAATTTTTGCTCCGCCCTTAATTGTTGGTGACTGGTGAGAAAAAAGTCGATGAATGTTCAACTTTTCTTAATCTACAATTTTTTTTTTGTAATTTTATAATACATGTATAAAATTGTCATATAGAGGCTTTCTCCTATAAAAAAGCTAGAAGTTTTAGGTTTTTAGTCTCTAAACCAAAAATATATAGCTCTTTATTACTTACAACAATAGTTTGAGAAATATTTTAAAATGAACACCAATGTGGGAATATTTATGTTTTGTTATTATTTTAGCAAATCATTCTTGAATTGGTGATAAAGGTTGACACTTGACAGAGAGATTAGGTTTATTATTTTGGATTTCCGAATTAGACGGTTGGGGCTTGAACTTGGTGGGCTTGGTCGCTTGTTATAGTTCTTCTAGGGCTGTTTTAGGGTTTTTCTTAGTGTCCTTTCTTAACAGTAGGGTGGGTTGTTAGGTTTTGACTAGGGCTAAACAAATAATCGTAAATCCAATCGGACTAAATTATAGATTTGTTATTTGATTTGGTATACGGTCTAAACGGTCTGGTTCGATTTTTTTTCAAAAATAATCCGGTTTACGATTTAATCCCGATTTTTTATTTTTCAGACCAGACCAGACCGTAAACCATACGAAAATTGAAAATCATAGTTTTCTAAAATTAAAATAATAGGTAGATACCTAGATATTTCGAAAAATAGTTATTTTTTTGTAATTTTATATGCTTGAATAATGTTGATGTAATCAACTAATTTTAAATTATTATATTTCGTAAAGGTGCAAAATATTTTCATAAACATACATATTAATTTGAAAAAAAAAATCGTAGAACGGTTTGGTCGGTCCGATCTGGTGATTTAAACGATTCGGTCCGATATGAGAAATTTTCAGACCGGAATTTTTGGTTTGGTCTGATTTTAGTATCAAACCAAACCAAACCGGACCGCGTGCACCCCTAGTTGCTTTGTTTGTGATGTTGAAAAATGAACATAAAATTCAATTTTACTTGTTTGGGAAGGATACTTTGCCTGGGAATGGGCATTTGATATGTAAATCCTGAATTGCCTCATTTTACTTGTTTGAGATGTCATAAAATTCAATTTTAGAATTTGGCCCAAGTCCAATATAATTCCAATACTCTTTAAAATAGCCCATGGTAAAATGACGGAAATTTGAAAAAAAAAAGATTTTTAATAACTTTAATCAAAAAATAAGCTTTGGCCAAACTTTATTCCCAAAATAAGCGACTTTGGCCCCAAATCTAGGCTCGGTACGTAATTGTTGTTACTAACAACGAGTATAAAGAAATAGTCAAAAAATTTAGTCAAGGGTAAAGTCATTACTAATAGCGACATATGGGTTGACTGGTCAACTATAAAGTCGCTGTTAGTAACAGCGACCTTATACGTCCTAAATACAGCAGTCTTCTTCCTCCTTCCTCATTTCACCTTTGGTTTAGTATTTAGACATGCATAAGGTCGCTGTTAGTAACAACGACTTTATAGTTGACCAGTCAACCCATATGTCGCTGTTAGTAACAACGACTTTACCCTTGACTAAACTTTTTGACCATTTCTTTATACTCGCTGTTAGTAACAGCCATTACGTACCGGGCCTAGCTTTGGGGCCAAAGACGCTTATTTTGGGAATAAAGTTTGGCCAAAGCTTATTTTTAGATTAAAGTTATTAAAAAATCTTATTTTTTTCAAATTTTCGTAAAATGACAGCCCATTACCTGACATTTCAAATCCAATCTGCCTCTCCCACTTTCAAAAACCCTATTTTCATCTTTCACTTTCTCACTTTCTCTTTAATTGTTGTGTTCTCCCAATTCCAATCCAATCTGCCTCGATCCTCCATTGTTGTTGGTGTTCATTGATCTAAAGCTTTTCATCCTTACTTTTTAGGTATGCTTCATCTCTTAATTTCTATGTCTCTATTGAGATCGGTACCGATAACACCAATGTAGGCGATTAGTTGTTGCTGTTTTTATACTCTTTTCGTCATTGTTGCTGGGAATCGAAAATTAAAGATAATCTTTTGTGGGCTTTTCGGTGTTAGTCTGAATTCTATTGTTTCTTGTTGATTGTGGGTTTAAAGCAGCTTGTTTAATTTGTGTTTTCTGGATTATAAATTTTAGTTTTGTTCTAAGTTGCTTAGTTGTGTATTTTGTTTGTTTAATTCCGATATTAGGGTTATTTCTGTATTAATCATCACTCATGCTTCCTGTATTCATCACTCGTTTTCTTCTTGAACTAGAAGAAGACCATTAATCATCATATGCCAAAATAGAACTACTACTACACTTTACATGCTTTTACTTTCATGATATCCATATTCTATTATTATTTATCCAAGACAAAGGCCAAATGGGAATATTGGCAAGCCTGTAACTATAAGCCTATAAATTAAAAAAGCTCAGCTTCCCTGGATTCACATCACAACTATTCATTAGGGCTACATTTTCTACTGTAAGTCTGTAACTATATATTTCTAGGTCTTATTATAAAAATATAGCAGTACTCCAATTGGTGAATCCTTGACTCATGCGGCCTGTTTAGTTGTTGGGACTAAATAATAGTAATAGGAATAATTTGTTACTTAAATTTTCATAAAATGCGTACCATGTCACTACCGAATATCTCCTCTCTATTTGATAATGTATTGGAATAAATCTTATGAAGAAAATTGAGATGATTAAAGTAAAGCAATTATAATCATTTAACTAATCAATGGATTTTCCTATCAAAATTACTATTTTTCCATTAATATTCCCACTATTTAATACCGACAAAAATTGGCTGTTAAAGTATTTGTGTTGAGTAATGTTCATCTCTTTATGAAGAGCTTCACAGAGTTAGTTTTCTACCAAAAACCTTTTTGATGTTGATCTATGTTGTATTCCTATATGATTTACCATGAAGAAAAAAACATTGTGTTCAATGATAGTAGAGTTAGTTTTCTACCAAAAACCTTTTTGATAATCATCATATGCCAAAATAGAACTACTATTACACTTTACATGCTTACACAAAGGGTACATATGCAGAGGGAAGCTGTTGATTCACATTGCTGAAAATGGACATTCATATGAGCTGGATTGTGATGATTCGACTGTTGTAACGTTGTTAGATTGAGTGTAATTTAAGAATTTCAATCATGATTATTGGGCGTTTGTAGTATTTAATGATTTCTGGTTTTTTTTTTGAAAAATAAATTGTGTACTGTCGAATTTGAAAGTTTCGTCATTCTATGAACTTTATTTTCTCATCACTTCATTATTGAATCTTGTCCCTCTTCTATTTACATTATTAAGGGGTTAAAAGTTAAATCATATACTTCTACTAGAAGTGTCAAAGATTATTAATGTTAATAATAATTTATACAATTTGTAAGTACTTATTAATTGCAAAATACTACCATGTATCCTAAGTGACAAATATATTTTTTTTTTGTGGGAAGACAAAAAATGCCTGATCAACTTAGTGTTCAAGAATCCAGAAAATGTGCAAGGGAGAATGTGGATAAAATAAGAAAGTTGTTATGGCGGTTGTAGGTTTTTCATAACAGTTGTTGTGGCTTGGTTTGATTTGAGGTGTGGAGTAAAGGAAATAACATGAAATTAACAAGAACGTACGAATAGACGAACAATGTGGATGAATACGCTGATGAATGATAGAATATGTAAGGAGCAATTACGTCTAGACAAACGTTGTTATGAGAAATTGTGCAATATTTTACAATCCAAGGGTGATTTAGTGACTAAAAGATATGTTACAGTTAAAGAAATTGTTGCAATGTTTCTTCATGTTCTTGCACATGATTTGAAAAATAGAACAATACAAGCAACCTTTGCTCGTTCTGGAGAGACTATTAGTCGACAATTTCACATAGTCCTTAAAGCACAACTCAAGCTTGAAAAGTATTATATAAACCATGTAATTACTAGAGAAATTACACAAATGATACAAAGTGGAATAGGTTTGAGGTAAGTTATAGTGTTAAAAATAAATCGATGTCTTTACTTTCTTAGGAGGTTTGATTTGTAGTATTAACTAGCATAAACCATATTAGGGCATTGTTGGAGCTTTCAATGGGACTCATATTAAAATGACTGTGCCTATTGAGGATCGAGCTCGCTACCGAGATAGAAAGGGGACATAAGCACCAGTGTTTTAGCTACATGTGATTCAAATCTTCGTTTTACTTACGTTTTGCCTGGTTGGGAAGGTTCTGCTTCGGATCCACGCATTCTTCGTGATGCTCTTCAAAGGCCTAATGGTTTGAAGATTCCTAGAAGTAAGACTTTATATGTGTAACAACAACCGAATAATTTACACCAAATGTAAAATGAAATGCTAATATATGTATAATAATTAAATAATGCAGATAAGTATTTTCTTGTGGATTTGGGATTTGCTAATGCTGAAGGTTTTCTAGCTCCATATAGAGGTACGAGGTACGAGGTACCATTTGAATTTGTGGAGAGGCACCACTCCAACAAATTACAAAGAGGTTTTTAATTTACAACATTCTTCAGCTCGAAACACAATGGAAAGGGCTTTTGGGTTATTGAAAAAGCGATTTGAGTATACTTAGAGATCCAAGTTTTTTTGAGAAAAAAACTCAAATTAGAATTATTAACGCTTATTTTATTCTTCATAACTTTTTGAGGGATGAAATTATGGATGAAACAAGTCTTATTAATGAGGTAGATGAAGATTTAGTAGATATAGAGACAGTTGATGAAGAAGATGTAGAAGATGATTACATTTTTAGTACGCAATCAAGTAATGAGTGGAAAGTGTTTAGTAAAAATAATCTTGCTCAAAAGATGTTTGAAGAATATCAATAGCGAAGGACATATGTTACTTGAGATTTTAGTTAGGAGATCTTCGTCCTCAATGTCTTAAATGCTTGTAGATATTAAGCTAGATTGGAAGTCTTATTACTCTCTTAAGTATTATTTGAAAGACCAACTTAATTATGTATTTGTATTTGCATTAAAGCCTTTAAAGTAGGTTGTTTTGTTGGGTACATGAAGACTTGTTTAAAATCATATGGCTTCATTATTTGCACTGCTACTCGTAATTGTTCATATGTAATTGTTTCATCGCATATTCAGTAATTTGTCTTTATATTGTTGAGGACATGCTTGTTAATGTTGATTGCCTTTGCTGAGACATACTTTTAGCATTCATCATGAAGAGATCCGGAAAAGATCCAATGGTACCACAAAAACAACCAAAACGATCTTATCTTACTTGGAACCAACAAATGGATGCTATACTTATCTCCACTATGTTTGAGCAAATCAGTGAAGGAAATAAGGGCGATGGAGAATTCAAACCACAAGCATATCAAGTTGTTGCTGATAACCTAAGGAACCAATTGGGTCTATTGGCTACCACTGAACATGTAAAGAATCGAATCAAGTATGGAAGAAAGATCATTCAGTTATCACAGATATTCGCACTTACACCAAGTTTAAGTGGGATGATGATAAGAAAATGCTTGTTATCCCAATTGAAGACCACGAGGAATAGAGTGTCTATTGTAAGGTACAATCTCATAAATTGACTTCATTTAAATATTTGCTAGTAATGTTCTTAATTAGTTTCAATTTCATATTATCATCTATTAAAATTCACCACCTTATTTTCAGTCTTTGTTTGTCTTTGCCTTTTTGCATTATTTTCGGCCCTTGGTTTTTATATTATTTTCAGCGCTTGTGATACTTTTTATAGTAAATAAATAGAAATATAAATAACTTGTATTTTTGATCTTTATAATATTTATCTAGTAATTTTTTTAAATAGGTATTGTAATTGTAATTCTTCATTTTTGCCAAACAATGTTAGAATTTGAATCTTAGAAATTGAAAATCTCATTGATTCCAAACAAATTTTAAGATTTGTAATTATGAAATTGTAAATTCTAAGATTTTCCAAACAATAAATTTGAAATTGAAATTCAAAATTTAAAAATTCAAAACTGAATTCTAAGTTTTCAATTCAATTCTTGGTTCCCAAACGCTACCTAAGGGAATTTGTTACAACACTATTACGAGCAGTAACAAATTAGAGGATTCTATTTCTTGAAAGCAACGTAAACGATTACTTTAGAGTCGAAACAAACAATATGTAACAGATTGAGTTATGTGTTTCCGTTAGTGACCTTCAAAATATGGATACCAAACACGCCCTAAATAGTACTTTTCAGTTTCGTCAAGAAGTTCTCAATTATCATTCAGAAATGTTTTAATTGTAGTTTCCATAAAAAATCAATCCATTTATATTGCATGTGGGATCTTGTTAGATTCGTCTTGATACAAAGAATTTTAATATATAATTTTTATAATTTTTTATTATGCGTACTACAAGAGATATCGAAGCTCAAAAATTGCTTTCAAATACGTGAAAAAGTAAATTGGACAAACAAAAAAGAATGGAGGGAGTATCATAAATTTTGGACAAAAATAACCTTATTCATCATTATTCTAATATTTTAATAATATTTATGGTCCCCACATATTCTCGACTAACTTCATTTTAACATTTTTATATTCTTGATGGCTCTCACATGTTTTGTACTAACTTTATAGAAATATATTTTTATTAATTTTTGTTCCATATTTTTTTCACTAACTTTCTTTTAATATTTTGTAAATGTTTATAGTTTTCACTTTTCCATTCTCAAATTTATTATTCGATAAAATAATACATCTATTATCTAATGGATTCTATTTTTCTTAATTTTTATGAACATTCTTTAAGGAAACTTTATTAAGGAACAGAGAGAGTAATAAACAATAGGAAAAATTGATATTAATAATCCAACTTTTTATCCATTTACTGTGAATAATCCCACTTTTAGTTTATTTTTTAATAATCCAACATTTCCCCTTAGTTTGGTAGCAGTATAATTTTTAATTTTATAATAATTCAACATTTGCCCTTAGTTTGCTATTAACATACCCTATTAGTATGCTGACAGCAAACTAAAGTCAAAGGTTGGATTATTAAAAAATAATCTAAAGATGAGATTATTTTTATAAGAAACAAATTGCAAGCAAAAGGTTATAGTTTAGCTGATAGTTTATAAGGTCGAATTTTAAATATGTGTTTGTTTGGATAACTTTAAACTTAGTTTGTATTCAACAGGCTTTTATCTTTTACGGCATGTTTGATTAGTGGTACTAAATATTGGTAATGGGAATGATTTATTGTAACACCCTCAGAATAGGTCGAACTTTTGAAAACACCTTTAATGAAAAACATGAGCCAAAACCTACTCATGGGAATGTTACCGCCACATCTATTTCTAATAAAATAAATGTAAGGCTTAACGACTAAGAAATAACTTAATAACTTTAAATCCAACAAAGGGTCTTACAACATAAGAGAAAACTGAAACGCAATCTATGTCCATATAAAATTTAAACAACTTAAGGTAAAATTTAAACTGAAATACGACTCTAACAAAAGCTATGTTTCTAGGTGATCCTCACTCCACGATTCCCACGCAATCAATAACCTGCAACATAAGAATGCAAGAAAAACAAGGGAAAATCTCCCAAAATCAGGAAATTGAGTAATTCCAACTCCATCCCGTAAAACGATTAAGTTTGAAAATAATTTAAGAAAATAAAATATATTCAAATTGAAAATAATTTTAGAAAATAATATATAGCTGAGTTTAAAAGAAAAACAATTTCAGAAAACAATATGTATAATATAACATAAACCAATTTGTTAATTTGATAATTAATAATGACAAACACATAATCAATTTTTAATTTGAGGGAACGAGAACGTCAGTAGGCCGAGGCTTTACCCCTATACCTACTTCATCAAGAGGTCGTCACCCCAAATAATTCAAGGCCAGCAGAGTAGTCTCAGGGAACCCTAGTGTGCACACCCCTTCTACTTGGATCACAACAAATAGAAGGAAGACCAAACATCGTATCAAGTATCAGAAATAATAATACCTGTCCGCAGCTATACTAAATAAACAGGGCAACCTGTTCATCACCCTTATACTTGGATCACAACAAATATAAGAGCTTCATTTCCCTCGTGTTACACTTTACGTGATTTAATATATTTTAATAATTAGTCGCGTGCACACAAACATATAATCAAACATACATCATACATTTTATTTTAGGATCATAAATTTCTCCAGCAAAAATATATCTCAAGAATATTCAATTGCAATATTAATACCATAATATATTTCTCTCAAATTCAATCGCATTTAAAATCATTATTAAAATAATAATACAACTCTCATCAAAATAATATTATAAATATTTCTCTTTCAACTAAATCATATCAAATTTCGTTATCAAAATAATAATATAAATTTCATCAAAATAGTAATTATAAATTCAACTTTGATAAAAATAATAGTATATATAATTTGATAATATATAAAACATAACATCCTATTTAAACACATTAATTATCACTTAGCACATAATACTAACGAGATAGTCCTAATTACATGGACATTGAAAATTACCTTGTCACGCGATCCTAGACAACGTACGCTCCTAATAATCTCTGTCTACGAATCCGCTGTCTTTAATATCGAAATCTTGCGTTTTCTTGACTTGAATTTTTTAAGCAAATGGGGAGATGGAGGAAGAGTTTGTAGGAGAAAAAGGGAGTGTGAGTAATAATGTGAATGAAATTAAGGGTAATTGGTTTAATTTATAATAGGTAAGTGAGTTGGTTATAAGGTTTAGAGGGAGGAGTGAGAAGTTATTGTTGATGGGGAGTTATTTTTTTTTTTTTTAAATTTCTGAAATTTACTTATTTATTTATTTATTATTATTTAAAAAAAACGGTTGTTATATTTATAGTGTAAAATTTCATCAAAAGTTTGATATCACGCATGGTAATGAAACTTTGTTCACAAAAGAGTTTTTTCATTGGAATGAATTTCCATGACCACCTAATATCACATCTTCCAATGGTAATGCATTGGAATGAATTTTATGAAGAAAATGAGATGATTGAAGTTGGACAAGCATGACCGTCAAGGTAACCAAGAGATTTTCCAACTAAAATTACACTTTTTTTTTTCATTTCCATTTACCACCGTTAATTACTATCTACCAAACGGGCCATTAGTGACCAAAACATCATATCACTTGTTGATGTGGTTGTATATGTTGCCCATTTTCTTACGTGGCTGCACACGTGATACCCTATTCTGTTGTGGGTATACATTTGGTCGCACACTTGGTAGGTTAGAAGAATGAATATGACTTGCATGAATTTTGGGTTGAAAAATTGGGTTTGCATGGTTTTAATATTGAAAAAAGAGCAGAAGTGAGTGAGTTTAGTGAAGTTAGAGAAGGTAGTGTAAGGGTTGAGTTTAGTGAGGCAACTAACAAGGTTTGAGGGCATCCACAGTGAGAATGAGACTAATATTGTAAGTAGGAAGCTTAATGGTAGTTTTGTTTTTAGTGAAAGAAGAGATTTCTTCTCAAAAGGAGGACAATATGCAAGTCATAAGTTATGTTAGAACTAATAAAAGTGCAAGTGAAGATTACTACAATTTAACATCTTAATTAGTTAGTGTAAGAATAAACCTCATAAATAATCTCATCAATAACTATTAATATTAGATGTAAAACAGAGTAACATCAAAGGTATACTACATCCCAAATCCAATAAAAGTTTACCCAAAAAGTCAAATACAAAATTCAATAATTGGGTATACCAACTAAACTACCAATTATTAAAGGTTTAGACTTTTTTTTTATTCGACTCTCTCGATGTAACCAATTCTTGTAGTCTGACAATTTCTGTTAGTTACCTGCCACCTAAAACCAAAACAGATAAGTGTCAACCACGGGAAGTTGAGCAAGCAGATTTATTCCTCGTAAACACTTATTTTGAATTTAAAACATACTTTCATAAATAGGGAGAAGAGAATAACACATACAAGTTTGAAACTAAATCCTAGACTTTCGTGCGAACTAAGTATCTAGTTGAGAAGATGCTTTATATCTCTAAGACTATGTCTCTCTCTAATGATGTTAGTCAATACCCCAATGACAACTCGCCTCAAAACATAGCAGAGACCCAATTGTCTCTTGCTCACAATATAATATTATGGAAGAATAGACTCATAGTCTTTTAAATATCACTCCACATCACAAATCAATCATTAGTTTTCCAAGAAACGAAATTTAGTTATTTGTTAAATTACACACATAAGAAAATATAACGTGGACACGCTAGCTAGATATAAAAAAAGGACCATAATTACTCACCTCAATATTCGTTGTTAGGTGCCAATTATTTTGTTTTGGATTTCTTCTTCATTCAGTTAAGTCTGAATCCCTATTATTTTATTCTATTAGATCGCTCGTAGCTCGATACCAATCGGAAAGGATGGTAGTTCAAGGTGATGAGAGATTGTATTGAAGACCTCTTTTGGTTTGAGTTTTGATTATTTATTTAAGTGTAATAAATCTTTTAGAATTTCATAGAACTGTGTAATAGAGTAAATTATAGATTTGTGGGCCTCTATACTTCCATGTTATATATGTTTGGTTCTTGGTATAGCTGTTGAACTTGATACTAGCTTTCATAGACGATGATTTGGAATTTAAGATTCGATTTCATAGGATATTATTTTGAAAACTTCTCTTACTTAGACTATAAGTAAGTAAGTTTTTACAGTTGGTATCAGCTGCGCTCGTGGCTAATACTTAGGGTTAGTCTACCTAGTGGGGATACAATCTTGGGAGTATGAAAATTTAAGAATTTAGGACATATACACTTAAGATATGAGATTAGGATATGACTAAACAATAGTTGATGATTTGTACCTATGTGTGTAAGTTAGGTAGGTTATCTTAGGACATTTAAGTTGTGAGAAGTTAGGATTACAAGGTAAAATCGGAAACGCTTTAATGATTGATCGTGGAGGTAAGAAGATTCAATTCATCATTGCAATGTTTGAAATGTTTTCTGGTGATGTTTATGTCTTTATGTTTATTATAGTTCCTTTTCGATTATTGTTTTAGTAGCTAAAATATTTATATTCTAGGATTATGGATCATCTCACCTTACTTGTTGCTAGCTCTTTATTATAAAATTTTATTTTGTTGATCCACGATTATGATTATATTTTGGTACAAGAAAGCAAAGTCATATCTCATATGATTGTGATGTATCGATAGTGTACATTTGTTATAAGTGAGTTGAACTTTAAGAATGTTTGTGACATTGAAGGAGAGTCAGTGAAGACAAAGTACATCAAATCATTTGTACACTAGTAAAGCCTAAGGATGAACAAAAGATGATGTTAGTGTTAAACGGTGATTTGAATTCACCAAATCAATTCTATGCATTAGTGAGTGCATAGAAAGGGAATCCCATGAATGGATTAAATGAGTGAGTAGTATGTAACTTAATGTGTGATTGATGATGGTGTTTAAGTGCTAGAATTAATTCATTAAGTTATGTCGGAATTAAGGAAAGACTTAAACATAAGAATTATGGTATGATGAATGATAGTTAATGAGAAGAATAAAGGGTGAAGATTTTTGTACGAGGCATCCAAGTAATGAAGCATTTCCTTGATCGAGCATTGGATTCGGTTTTTGACTCTTGATATTCCTTGAAGTTGTTTATTGTACATTAATCCATAGCCTTAATATGTAATACTCATTAATGTACAAACCTCTATAAACAAGGTCTCATATGCCATTGTAACAGATCCAAAAAATACCTCAAACCTAAACACATAGCCTATATCTCTTCTCTATTGTAATTCTCCAATTTGAGCGTTCTTTGAACTCCTTTGTGATAATATAATTGAGATAACACACACCGGAGGACGTAACCTTAATTGAGTGAACCTCATTAAATCTTTGTGTCATTTTATTGCATTTATTTCTCTTACAAACATCGTTTTCATTGAAAGTATAATTTGTTTATCACAAGACTTCATACACTCGATCTTGGTGATATTAGAGTTTGAAACACGTCATTTGAACTCTAATATAGCGTCGTCTTCAGATGATTATTAAGGCTTATAGTTTGAGTTGTTGAATAGTGTTCAAACATTGATGTGATCGATGAATTTTCTATATATTAATGGATCTTATCATAGGTTATGGAGAAAGAGAAATTCATTTGTGGAGATAAATTCTATCAACAAGATTGTTTTATGACTTTTGGTAGCAGATCAGGGAATGGTGTGATAATCATCGAGTTATAAAGAAGCTTTATTTGGATGTTGAAGGATACATGACTTTTAATAAGAAAGAGGAAGTATCAAAACACATCAGAATATTCTATAAACAAATTTGGCGAGTCTTATACTCAATCCTGGGAGAGTGCAAGCCTCTCAAATGCGCTATGTTACTATCCAATATTACTTGCTTAGTATTTGAAAGGAGAAACTAGTATATATAGGAAAGAGAGTATGAAAACACATCAAAATATTCTACAAACAAATTTGGCGAGTCTTGTACTCATTCCAAAGAGAGTATGAAAACACTTCAGTCCACTATGCCACAGCTTTTTCCCACACATATATATAACTAACCTGATGGTATTTGTAGCAAAAAAGAGGGAGCCATTCATAAATTAAACTAGCTCTTGGGTAGGCATGGCCACGGTCCGGGTTGGTCCGGTTCTGTTCCGGTTCCGGTTCCATTTGGAACCTGTCGCGAACGGTTCCGGTTCCGCGCGGTTCCAAACGGTTCCTTGGCGGTTCATGAGGCGGTTCCGGCGGTTTTAACTCACGGGACGGGCGGGTCGGACCATCGGTTCCATTTTTATTTTTTCTTTAAATATTTATATAATAAAAAAATACTATAATATTGCGGACGTACCTTTGATGATTACTTGATTATTAGCGAAATTCATTGCATGTCAAGTTGTCATCGTTATTGAAATATTTACTAAAAAGAATGAAAAAAATAAATTAATAACAAACGAATCAATGATAATGTCGATAAAGATGATTAATAAAAAAAAAAAGGGAGAAAATGGACTTGAACCTAGTACCCAAAGGAATACTAAGCTGCCTACGTATCCCGAAGGAATCAAAGCCCACGTAGTTATTTGTCATACCTTTTATTTATAGTTGTTGAATGTTGATTTATCGTTGTCGGATTGATCCTATTCGTCTTCGTCATCATCATGTGGTTGGTTAGATGCTTCCGCTGACTCTCCTCCTGACGATGATGCAGATGTATCCATCATCATCCATGGATCATCGTCGTCGTCTTGATCATCATCATTCCTTAGTCCTTGTGTTCGAATCTCCGCTTGATCCCAATCTTTCTTGCAAACACATATTTGAATACTCTGTGGAGCAAAACGAGATCTCTTTTCGTCCAAAACTCTTCTACTTGCACTAAAAGCAGACTCCGACGCAATTGTTGACGCGGGAATTGCAAGGATATCCTTTGCAATTCTCGATAAAATGGGAAATTTTACAGATTTTTCTTTCCACCACTCTAAAATATTATAGCTTCCTTGGTCTATTTCAAAGTGGTGTTTAAGATAACTATCTAGTTCTAAATATGAGGTCGAGGAAAAAGATGATCCTACAAAACTATCATCTTGACTCATTATATTAGCTATTACCGAATTATAGTAAGAGGGACATGCCGAAACGCTAGCACGCCTAGACGTATCGCGTTTTGGGTTATACACACTAGCGTAATAATCATAGAGTTCTGCTAAATATTTTTTACATGTTCCTACATAATTATGTACATCAGTAGGCGGGCGATCTAACGATTGGTAGTAAAATCCTATTACTTTAGTAAGGACCTCAGTTTTAAAACATGGGTCCAAAATGGTTGCGATTCCATAAATATAAGGAAATTCGGTAAAATATGTCTTCCATTTTTCCATCATATCTACAAGAATCGGCTTCAAATATGGGTTAGTATCATCATGCGTATATTTAAGGAGATGATAAAAAATAGTAACACACTCACTTATTACTAAGTGAATGTTCGGTTCATAAACATATGAAAAAATCTTTGTCGCGTGGTCATACGCTTCTAATATGTTATGTACACCTATAGCTAATTCCCAAGTGTCATCAGCTATGTAACTATCTGTACACTCACTATATAGTTGTGTTATAACTGGACGATAAGCAATCGTCTTTCTTAATAAATCGTTGGTTGAGCCCCAACGTGTAGGAGTATCCAATGACCAATACACTTTTTTAAGTTGATATTGGTCACATAATTGTTTGTATCGTCTCTTTATCTTTCCAATCCTAAGCCACTTCACTATATCCCTAATTGGTTCTAATAAATCGCTTAATTGTTTTATGCCAGCTTGGCAAGATAAGTTAACTATATGCGCACAACAACGTATGTGTAATAAGCTACCCCCAAGGATAAAACTAAATGCAGGTTCGTTACACAAAAGTTCTAGACATTTAATGTTCGCGGTTGCATTATCAGTTGAACAACAAAATATCTTATCTAATAAGTTCTATTCTCTACAAACCCTACTAATCTATATTTTATGTTTTCACCGGTATGTCTTTCTGGCATTGTCTCAAAAGCAATTATTCTTTTTTGAATAATCCAATTTTGATCTATCCAATGTGCTGTTACACACATATAAGATTCTAAATGTGAGGGAGCAGACCAAATGTCAGTTGTTATGCTAACCCTACCATTAAAAGATTTAAACATTTCAACTAATTCATAGCGCATTGATTCATATAATTTAATTGTGCGTCTTTTAAGAGTGCTCCTAGGGATTGCTCTATATTGTGGTTGCATAGTTTTTCTAGCATAACGCTCGTATGCCCTACTTTCACCGTGGTTAAAAGGCAATTCATCACAAATTACATACCTAGAAAATTCATCAATCATTTCATTACGATTATATCTAAAAGGCATACCTGTGCTGGGAATGTCCCACTGTGTCTGTCGGCTTCCAGTTCCACTTGTGGTCCCGCTGCCGCTTGCTGCATGAGTTTCTTTTGTGATTTCATGTTTCTTTGCCAAATGTTTGTCAAAAGATCCCGTACCACCACCTAACACGTATTCACAAAACACAATAAATAAATTTTTATAAAATCGTACCACCATCATTACGATTATGTATGTATAAAAAACTTAAAAAGTATTTACCTCGTGCGAAACTGTATGAAACTAAGGGCTTTACTCCTTGACTTTCACAAATTTGACAAGTACATAAGAAAATATCTGGATTCTCGGTTGGTTCTTTTGTGAAATACGACCACACATGTGAAACAGCTCTACCACTAGGAGGTGGCATTGCCGGAAAAGATTGTCTTACCGGTTCATCTTCATCTAAATAAATAATTTAAAATTATAAAACTATAATTAAATAAATAAATAATTTAAAATTTAATTAATTTGAAGAATAAAATTATAAAACTAACCGATAGTTTGGAAATTGACTCGTTTACCACGAGCTTGTCTTTGTTGTTGTTGTTCTTCATGTGATCTTGTTGATGACTGTCGAGATATATGTATCCCAATATGGGTCGTTGGTTCCTCTTCTTGTTGTTCTTCTTCATCAATTTGTATTTCTCTTTCCACTTCTTCTGCATAATTATGTAATTCTGGGTCGTACCCTTCTGGATAATTTGGTTCATAATTATAATTACTAATGGAAGGTGTTGTTGATACCGACGGAGTAGAAGTGGCCTTTCTTTTGGAGGAGCTGAAACCTCCCAATGATTTTGCCAATTTAGTAACTTTTTTTGAGGCTTTTTTCAAAAATGAAGACATGATTGATAATATTGAAATAATAATAGAATTAAGAAATGAATAAAAAATTAATAGACTAATTATGTAATTAACTAAATTAAGAAATAATTAAAAGACTAATTATGTAATTAAGAGAATAATTGCGTAATTAAAGAATTAAGTAGAGAGAGTAAGTAGAGAGAGTAGGAGAAGAGATGAGTTTTGAATGAAAATGATTGAAAGTGATGAGTATTTATAGGGGAAAATGCAACGGCTACATAACAGCTAGTTTTCGCAGTTCCAGTTCCATGGAACCGTTAAGCCGGTTCACCCGGACCGGTCCCGGTTCCGGTTCCGGTTCCATGGAACCGTTGGACCAGTTCCGGTTCCAAACCGCGGTTTTTTAGCTCCGGTTCATGAAGTATTTTTCCGGCGGTTTCACGGTTCCGGCAACTTTTTCCGGCGGTTTCACGGTTCCACGGTTTGGGGCGGTTCGGAACCTGTCGCAAACGGTTCCGGTTCCAAGCGGTTCGGGACCGGTTCGGTTCCGGGTAACCCGCCCCGTGGCCATGCCTACTCTTGGGATAATCTAGTAGATCTTCAATAATCTAGTCTTCCTGAATCATAGACAAAAGTTTTAAACTCAAAGCACAAACCAGCATCCATACACCAGCCTTGAGCCTACAACAGCCTAAACCCGAAAAAGAAAAGAGATGGTAAAGAGAGAGAGCATGTATAAACTAAAACAATTGAGGGCTGCTTTTGCTTATACCCAGTACAACTATTTCAGTTCATTCAATACATTGGTTTTCCTTCCATCAAAATTCACTTTACAAAATAATGGAGCAGATAGAATAAATTGCACATATAGGGGACAATCTCCCTAACCTAAATCTTAGCCTTTTTATAAAATCCTAACTTTCATTAACAATGAAAATACTTTACTACCAGTCACTCGGAGTAAATTCTAGTACAAAACTTTGATTTGAAAAGGGAAAAGCTTTGAAAAATTGCTCGGGTACTCATACCAACAGCGAGAAAATAAAACTGCTCATATCACCTCAAGCTAGCTAATATTTGCAATATTTAGTCAATAGAAGATTCTTCTATACCTTGTTTTAGCACCACCAGACGATACCTTGGTTTAACCTTTGATCTGCTTTTATAAAGTTACATCCCAGTCAAACCCTGTATAATCTTTGTTTTACTCCAAACTTAACAGTCCCAATAATGAAGGATTCTCTTGTGTAAATTACAAGAAAAATGCATTGCACCAAATCAGAAATTATTCGGCCAGTTGATCTGTGCATGCTGAGGATGTTGATAAACACTAGCTGTTGCACCCATCATGTCAACAACACCAGGCATGGGCTGCGTCTGTTGAAGATGGGGATGCACAGTTGTTGCTGTAACTGCTTGAGCAGGATGGTATAAACCAGCAAAGGTGCCTTGACCTGCCTGTGTAGGTGCAAAAGTAACATGCTGGCCTTGAGGAGAAAGATTGTAAAAAGAGTTCACTGGCAAACTGGAAATGTCACGACCTAGTGCAGGAATCCAGACAGCTGGACCTTCACTCTGCAATATAACAGAATTCTAACTCAGCAAAGCACAAGCAATTAAAAATAAATAACATTGTGAAAGCAATTAAAAGTGGATCCTGTAGAGTTATGTTAATGGAAAGAAAAAATGGATCACATCCAACCCAATAAAATCAACTGTAAATATTGAATTTAATTAAAATCTCAATCAGTTGGTAGAATAAACCAGAACTTGAAAGAACGGCGAATCATAGTCAATTTCGTCCCAACGTGGCTCAACATGGACAATAAAGAAAGGCATGCAAAATACAAAAGCATATCACACTTTACTACTTGTCAGTACAGAAAGATAAATGCTCAAATGGTCTATGGCATTTGGTCACTTGATGGTACAGAAAGAAAAATGATGTAAAGGTTAGTAATAAACTTTAAACTCATGAAATTTTGATCCTATGGCTATGACTGCTTTCTTCTGTAATGCACTATGCTCATACTGGAAGTATAGATCTTGAAGAATCAATTTCCCTCAAACATTCTCTCCTATCCATTCCCACCCATTTTTTTGCCCAAGAACTGAAGCACATACAATAGTAGATTGACCATATCATACCATACAGCTATAAAAGTTATTCTTATAAGTTCACTTATAAATACAATTAAACAAAGTAGAAAAGGGAAAGAGTAAACTAAGTAGCTAACCTGCTGCCCAGTGATATACAAGTTGTTATCCTTAGATTGAGATGCAATTAGATCTTCATTTGCAGTTGAGTTCCCAGCAGCAGTAACTGAAATAGAATTGTAACCAGCTTGGGAAGTTCCATATGGACCATAACCTCCAGTCATACCCATGTGCATAGAGTTCCCAGCACTACCAGCTGGTTTACACTGAGACATTGGAAATTTAACTGCTGTAGGAGTAACTGCCACTACAGGTTGTACTGGATATACACTGCCTTCCTGTGCTTGCTGAGGAAAAGCATTGTTACCAAGAAACTGGGGCATGGAAGGAAGTGGGGCATAAAATGGAGGAAAATAATGTCCATAAGGAACATAATTTGGAGGATAATGGGGTAAATGAACTCCAGCTGGTTGGCGGAAAATAGGTATAGGGTGTTGAGTAACAGCTATAGAGTTTTGCATCACCCCAGCAGCTTGAGTTGCAAGTGGCGTTTGAGCTGCTGTGGGCAAGACTAAAGGATTTCCACCCTGCAACTGGGACAAATAAGAAAAATTAAGCACTGCGGGAGCTATCATACAATAAGATCATGATGCAGTAATACTCATTTCCATTGCATTTTCATACACTAACCACTTTCACCAAAGTTCTAAAGAGGGTAAACATATATGCAGTAATACTCATTCATCATTTACCTAGCATGTTCAAAGGTGAAACTAAAAGCTTCTGTAACAAATTTTTTTCCTAATGAACCAGGTAGTGAGATGTTTAGTGCTATCAGACAACTCACAAACTACCAATACACTACATATTGATTTGCACAAAAGCAAACCTAGACACTTATCTGATCAACAGAGTATCAATCTTATGTCAGACTGACACTGTAATCAAGCTTTTAAAAAGCAAGTAAACTGTGCAAAAACAAAATCTATATTTTCCAATGTGAAAATAAGAAGCAAAATAAATCTTTGGGACAGTCCAACAACCAAAAAAAAGGTGTCAACTCCTCTATGAGACTTACTATCACTGTTTGATTCCAGAAGGAAAAAAACTACAACGTTCACCGGAGCAGCAACAGCACCAGAAGTAGAAAGCTAGCTAGAATTTGGAGAAATGAATTCCATAAAGTAAACTTTATAAGGTTAAACTGACCAATTATTGGAAAATATGATGAGAGGAGTAGAATAGTATACTTCAAAGATCCATTCACATATATCTTTAAACATACATTAGGTTCAAGATTCAAAGTTCTGCTCAACATCGGGGTCCAATGATCACTAGGGAAGAAGATAGTAGAAACCATGTTGTGGTTCTACATTCTACAAGCAGACCCTTATTATGATATAAAATCTTTCACAAATACTAGAGTGAGCATACAAACCTCTGTGGGAGGTTGTGAAGACAAGACTGCAACATTCCCACTGTACTTGGAAGCAACTTCATGTATCGGAAAAGGAGAAACACGGGCATCGCTATCCGCTCCAGAACAATAATATTGGGTATAGAAAATTGAAGGATCCACCGGTTGTTGTACCTTCAAAAATAAATTAGATAAGGACATCAAGAACCTCAACCAAACAAACATGAAAAGAAAGCCGAGAAATAAAACTGTCAAATGCTAACAGCAGCATGCATGCTATTAACTGTTCTGGAACAACTCAAAAACTCGCATCCATGATCCACTCACCCCTACATCTATGATCTACAATCAACTGGATAGTAGGATCAGTTGATGAAACATCCATCTGACAAAAGGATTCTAAAGCAATGATCCTGTGTTAGAAAGGGTAAACGAAAAAAGAAAACACTTACAACAATGCTAGAAGCTCTGGCAGCATCGCGCTCTTGATTATCAGAGACTTCTCCTGATCCTAATGGATTTTCAAGCATTGGTGGCATAAGACCAAAACTAACACCGGCAGACGAATGAACACTGGAATGTTGATTGCCACTATCTGTCTCCTTAGACTCACAAAATTCAACCACTGAACTAGCTGGAGCACTAACATCACCAGACGATAAGCTTTCTACTTGCTTGGGTGATTGAGAATAATCAGCATAATCAGCTCCTTCTCCAGGTGCCAAATTATTTTTACTGCTGATTAAAAGCAGGATAAGTTAGGCAAGATAAAATGGTTCAAAGTACATTCATATGCACTCCAGCCAAGAAACCGAAAGGATCGGTTACATTTCACTCTGACAAAAGAATCAACATCCGCATGCAATGGACAAAAAAATGCTAGGAAGCTATAAAGTTTTAGTAACTCCAGAATGTTATATGATCAAGAGATATGGGTACAAAGCACGACTCCACTCGCCCTATTATAAAACTAAGAAAAATTACTAAGATTAAAGTTTTCAGAGTTGACTCCAGAAAATAACGAATTGTGTATTCTCTCCTTGTGTGCACAAGTACAATTAGACAAGAACGGCTTAATGAAAACATTAATAGGTAAATGTAACACTATGTCCTCTAATGGTGCGTATTTCTTAGATAGTAAATAGAGCCCGAGATTTCACAAATTGAAAGTATTCGGGGGAGAGAAGGAAAAGAGGCCGAAAAGGTGCAAAAAGGGGTTAATGAGTCAATCACAAATTGTAACAAAAAAATTCATACAAACCTTGTGGCCTCCTCCCCCATTATTTCTTCAATTCCCTGCTCTGTCTCAGAAATTGATTTCGAGTTTTCAGTTTCAGATTCACTCATGGATTTTGAGGGAATAATCAAAGCGGAGTCAAAGCTTCCAAAACTCAAACTGGTTCGCACAGCATCAGGAACATGAATGTGATTTGGAATGATAACATGCTGAGCTTCTCTGACATGCAGCTTATTAAGATCCTTACAGAGCTTGTTGATTGAAACTGTTGAATCAGTATTGCTTTCCACAGACTGAGTGTGTGCACAAACCTCGGTAGGAATAGCCAAGCCTTCGGATGCAGCTGGTGCTTTCAGTCCTTCAACAGTGTTTACATTGATCACCTTTGGTTTCCATTCTTTATTAGGCCCCACTGAAGAACATAAGGAAGGTCAATTCAAGAAAAACTTTGACACCATTAACAGAAAACGGCAACGAATTTGGGTGGGTGTGGGTGAACATAGATCAGTAAGCAAAATGTAAGACAACATGTTGCCCACAACGTAGAGCAAAGAGTTTCTTTTTATAAATCTGACCGAGTGGCTCATAAAAGCCCCAAACGCTTTAACAAACACTACATGAAAAAAACACGTCCTACAAATACTAGCACAAAGTGGTTCCTCCAAAGATGCACAAATTCAATACCAGCAATTGACAACAACAATGTCAAAGCTTAATCCTACAAAATGGGGACGGATACATGAACCAAAACAAGTGAAACATTACCGCTAACAAAGAGAATTCGACCAGATAATAATGTCTAATACTTATTTACAACTAACAAAATCAATTCAAATAATCATCTACAGATACTCATTTCCATTCAGTACTATTTATTGTAATATGCTTCAACAGATCCCAATTTTTTTATGACATTATCCGGCTTACCTCTTCCTTTTCTAAGCTCATCAATGTTCCAACCTTCAACTCTTTTATGCGGTTTTTGTTTAATAATATATGACAACACAGAATCAAGCAAAGGGCCAGTAGGTCATGTATCCAATTTTCTGTTCGAAAAGAATAACTATAGCTTATCAAATCAGTACATATCCAAGTCACATATGCACAAAGTGCCAGAGTACAAATCTAACGAGTTTCTTCTGGCGCTACACAACTGAAAATTAAGGGCACAGAGAAACACATTTTCCTTGTGGCTAGACATTTGACGAGTAAAGGTAATTTACAAGAAACAAAGAGAAAGGAACAGGAATAACCTTTATGAGAAACCAAAGCTTGTTGGTACCGACTACCATAGTTAGAAGAAGGTCGACTTGAAGAAGAGCTCCCAGGACCCATTGATGAAGACTGCACATCATTCTTTCCAACTACTTGTGACTTGCCACCCATATTTCCTAGTACAAAACGTCCACCAAAAGAAAGTTAGCATCCATATAAATACTCATTTTTCGAAAATTTTAGGGAACCAAAGAAAGATATATCAAACAAGTGTTAAAGTTATAGAATCATCATTACCAGCAATAGATTTGTTTTCAAGAGATAAATTTAAATTTGGCTCCATAGGGGAATGATAGTTTCCTACACGTTTAACGGCACCAACAGAAACAGGAAAATGCAAATTATTTGATGGAACCAAAACAGGATCTAAAGCAGGAGAATCGACACCAGGAGATGTTTCTGGCTTGATGATTTCCACATTTGCTGCAGACACCATGTTGGATTTCTTGTTTCCACCATTATGTGATTGTGGCTCAATTTCCTTGGTAACACTTCCAGAGAAAATTTCTGGGGCTTTTACAACTTCAGTAACCCCTGATATTATATCAACAGGACCATTCGCAAGTTCTGTAACAGAGCTGTAGATGATAAACAAGAGACTATACATTTAAACCCAAAACTATAAAGCGCCTGACCAAGACGATCATATGTGAATTATGTGAATAGCTGCATAAAATGAGGAACAGTTGGGATAAAAAATGACCTTCCATCATCTTTCTTGTTTATCTCCTGAACTACTGAAGGGCAAAAAACAGAACCAACTTTGTCAGAAGCTAGACTGATTCCATTCTCCTTGGCAGGAATACTTCTTCCAGCCCCAGCGCCTGACAGAATAGTCAAAAAGGTATATCATAAGGAAAAGAGGCAATGACAATGTTGAAATTACTGCATTGCAAGAATACCACAAACAAAAAAAGATATCATGCAACTTCAAGAAGAAAATTAACAAAGAGTAAAAGAAGAATCCAAAAAGAAAACGTTAAGAATTGTCTTGGACCTATTATTAATAACAGTAAAAAAAAGTAATACATGAGAAACTTTTAAGGGTAACAAGCTGACTTCTAAAAAAAAATATGCATGATTTGCACATACAAGCCTTGCAGCATATAGTTTATGCCAAGGATATCTACGATGGAAGTAACCCATCTATTGAAACAGTTGGTGGAGTACTATAGAGTTAGAAAAAGGACTAGCACATGTTGTTATTCTAAAGAGGCATACATCAAGGTACCAAAAGTAATACACTACTAAAGAATCACAAAAAAAGGGTATTTCGTAAAAACAAATTAAAATAGTGCAGAACATGTAGAGTGGCAACAAAAGATTTCCTGATTATAATTGGCCTTCTCCAAGGTTACCCTAAGCCTGTTCTTTTGTGATGGTCTTAGATGAGACAACTTGACCGTCGATACGTGAGCACTCGTCAATTTGGGTTTGTTTGTATATTATAATTATAAAATAAAAAAAAATCGAAACAAAAGTGGTTGCCCATGAATGAACCAGAACCTCCCTTTTGCAAGACCATATGACAACCAACTCCTCTACCTTCACTCTTTATTACCTTTGTCCCAAAGAATAAGCCTCATTTCCATTTAAGTGCATCCCATTTAATTTGCCTCATTTCTATTTTTGATCATAACTCACTCTTTCTTTAATCCTCATTCACACAATTAATTTACTACATCTTTTTATCCCAACCACTCATTTTCCCACTTTTCCATGAAATATATTTTTAACCACTTACACACACTTTTCTTGATTTTCAACCCATTGGTACTTGTGCCTATTTCTTTGGGATAGAGGTTGTTCCCACTCATTTTGCATCATTTCTAATCACAATGGGAAAATTTTTTCACATAAGAAATGCAAAATGATTAGGACAGAGGAGTACTTTATATATTTATTACTGCTTTAATTACTTTCCTCATTAGTGCTTCAGTAGTAATTAATCTTCAAATTCATTTCCCTTTCAATTTAATAGTTTGTTAGCGGTTGTATTTTGTTTGAATGCACATATGACATGTAGTTAGTAGCCTAAGTGCCCAAAAAGTTCCTTTATACTATTTATAAAGTAAAATTTACATGTTAGTAGCATTCAATACAAAAGCAATTAGCTATTAATGCTTGCTTTTTCTTCATAAAGCATCTTCACAAAGATTTTTTCTTGCATTAGTAGTCTCTTTGAGCTCCCCTACATTAAAACATTACTTTTTTTCATCTGAATGATGTTAATCAACATTCCCAACATCACACTAAATCAGATGTAGAGAGAATGCAATTAGGATATTATGTGATCAAGGTGTCCTCCATCCCACACACAAAAAAGCTCAAAGGAAATTTCATTGAATGACCAATAGAACAGCTACATGTAAATACAGATCACAATATTGGGCTTTTAGGAGCAATTATTATAGAAAAATAGGAATAGCCAAAATGCGGATGCTTTAATGGATGAGTAGACATATTTTGAAGAATAGAATTCGAAACTAAAGCATAAGCAATGTTTAAGTACCACAGATATTGAGTGAAAATGAAAAGGAATTTTTTAAGGTGGTTTAGGCATATGCAATGAAGGAGTATCGGTGAAGTAAAATGTTTGAACTTGAGGGATTTAAAAAGAGGGAAAGGAAGACCAAAGAAGACCTAGAGGAAAAGAATAAAAAAATAATGAAGAATCTACAATTACACGTTATGATGGAAGATACTCAAAATGAATGGAGAAGGAAAGATAACATGGACGATCATTGATTTATCGACTAGTCTTGGTCAACCCAAATCATTTGAGATAGAGACTTTGACAGTGTTGTTATTCTTGTACATATCCCGACAAAGAAATATGATAACAATGAAATAAAAAATTACCAACAAAGAAATATGATATCATTAAAAATTAAATTAAAATTGTGTCTAAATTGTAATTAGAGATTATGAACACCATTGACAAGAGCTATTTATAGCTTTCAATTTACCATTAGCTGCATAACGAGATGCATAATTTCCCCTACCACCTCGACCACTTCGTTCTGTTGGACCTGATCTCCACCGAGAATCTGCAATCTCTGGGCTAGTCCGGTTCTGAATCATATAAATAAAAGCATAACAAAACTCAGAATGCAAAATGCTAATAGCAATCCAACAATTGCTACACTAGCCAACAAAAACAGTCATTATATTCATAAAACACTAGCACAGAATCTAAATAGGGATATGACTTATGAAGGAGTAAAAAAGAAAGCACACATATCAAGGAAGAACTTAATTTCCTTAATATAAATCTAATAAAATAAAAGTTTATCATATTCTAATTAGAATTCAAATTCAGAACTTTAGACAGTTTACCGTCCAAATAAAAGAAAAAAGAAAATTAAGACACGAAAGAATTACAGTAAACTACCATGGAATTGCAAGTCTTGATACTTTCCAGAATTTCAATCGTAGATTATAAAAAGTATTAAGAGAAAAAGAATTGAAAGAGGAAAATCACAAAAAACTGCACCAATTTGTGAAAATCAAAATTGTACTTAGTAAAACTATATAGCCTAATTTCTCCTAAGCCAAAGAGCGATAACTAAAGGCCCTGATCAAGAATTCATTTCAACCATAGTAATATAGATCATAAATAATACCAACTTAGGGGGGGTTTTTCTTAGAATAAAACCAACTTTAGTTTATTAACTGACTTACCAAATTTTTTTGTCATATAATCTTCTATAGTTTAATTTTTAACATATTAGGTATATTCTAGGGAAACACCCCAAAAGGTTGTATTATTCATGGTTAATCAAAAGTTGGTATTATTGTAGGGAAATAAACAGAAAGTTGTATTAATCCTGGTAATTTTTCCTAAACATTTGGATAGCTACTGAAACAATAATTATGGAGCAAAAAATGCATAATTCTTCAACAAAAAGAGCATATGGTCTACAACTAATACACTAAATTCTCAACATACCTCTTTTTTCCGATCTCGTCTCCTTTTCACTTCGTGGAAGGTATCTAAAAAACATAAGAACAAAACATCATATGAATGAACGAGAAAAGAACAACACATGAATCACAAATTCAAAAATATGTGAATATAACACTACAACAAAAGATGCTAATGTTAACATTCTATTTACCATTTGGTACATATGAGGCAGGAATAGGATAAAATGTTAATCCTCTTAAATATTTTTTAGTGAAAGGTCACTATAAGAAAATTGTTATATTATTGTCACATGTTATCCTTTTAAACTTTCCTTACATGGGAGTCACTTTATGGCATTAATATTGAAAAGCTATTATCAAAAGTCATAAAAACAAATTTTTCTATCATGGGTAAGGATGTCAACAGGTCAGGTGTACATCGGATTAGATGTGTTATCTAAGGAAAAACTCAAATCCAGACACGGATCCGTGAGTCCAAATATATAAGGACAAAATCCATAACCACGGATCTCACGGATCGAATTCAGGTCCAAAAACGTGTCCAAAATAAGCATTGTTGAAATATGACTCCTCGCATTCACTAGGATTCAATTTCACAACCTATATAAGAATAGATACAAAAAAGTCCTAAAGCGAAACATAATTGCGACAAATAAGGATAAATTACAAGAGCTAAGAAAGAAAAAAGAGAAATAAAGAATCAGACATTCTCGATGTACAGAAATGAAGAAGCTAGACAACAATGTCTGGCTGAAGAGAAAGAGAGAGGAAAATGTTGAAGAAAGAGAAAGATTGAGTGAAATGAGGATAAACAAGATAGAAGGTTCGAGGTAGTTAATTTTGTGCCTCATTTTTATATCATAAAACAATGATCCAAGGATCCGGGTCCGGGTCCGGGTCCGGATATTTTTTGGGGACCCAGATCTGAAACAAAAATCCATATTCGACTTGGATTCACTGGGCTCATATCCAAAAAAACAAGTTCGAGTATAAAATCCACTACAATCCCTAATCATGGCTAAATTGAATTAACTTGTTTGTTATTAAAAGAGTATGATAACATACATCTCACCTCTACAAACTATAAAGTGAAAGTCATTAACGACATTGCGGTAATAAATGTTGCCTTATCATAAGCCATAGCCTAACCAAGTGATAAGAAAGATTTTTGTACACGTATATGTGATGTATGTGGTATAAGCTAGTCAATTCATATTAAAACAAGAAAACAAAGGATAATGTTTGTTGAATTTAAGGATAAAATCGTTCTTTGGTTGACTTATCATGTGCCATTCTAAATTATGTGATGTTTTACATGGTATTTGCAATCATGTTTTGATTTAAAATACCTTTTCTACGAGGGTTAGGTCATGTAAAATGTTACATATTTCACCAACTTATTCACTTTTTGAATTCGTGAATCGTTATTCACTCAAAATGGCCTAAAATAACCCAAAATCGACTATAATTTGCTTTATCTAATTCATGATTTGCGAGAAGATTAACACTAGTTGTGCACGTTTAGCACCCTCTTACCCACAAAAGCCACTTAGGTGGCATGAGAGCATCGTAGTGCAATTGTTGCTTGGAATAAAGCTAAACCTATACCAGATGAAACAGTGACACATTTAACTCACATCCACTAAAGCATATACCTATTGTCCCCATGAAGTTGCATCTCTCTTTTGTAGTGATAATATTAATTAGTAGTTGAAGAATAAAACAAAATACAAATGAATGTATAAAATGAGTGATTTAGGTAAAGAGAGAGAATAAGTTTGGGGATGATTTTTGAAAAAAGCATAGTTTTAAAAACAACGTCGCATCGCATCACATCGATCGCGTTGTAAAGATTTTCAAAATAAACAAACTGATATTTCTTGTGTTGTGAAAGTGTAAAAAAAACGCGTCGTTACACTACGGAGAGGGAGTGGGGTCATTACCAAAAAAAGAAATTGTACAAAGTAGGAAAAACTAAAATAGAATTAAGTGCAATCTCAAAAGAAAGACGGAGTATTATTTTGAACACAAACCATTATTGTTCGTGAGAAACTATTTCCCCTTGTCTTTACAAGTAAAAGCACTTGCATTTATTTCCATAACCAAGGGGCCAGGAATGTAACGACAATTAAGAAAATATTGTGGAACAAATAGATTAGGACCACTAATATGACGTAGATCCATTCAACATATCCATGTCTCAATCAAAGGCTAGCTTAATCAATATTTGGGTTTGGTTCATCTTATGCTTTACGTTTGATACATTAACAAAAATCACTTAACCAATCCCTTCAAATTCCTTCCCTCCCCTTCCATTTTGTTATCCAAACAAGGGATCCCTCATCCCTCCAAATCTCTGCCCTTAGTTTTCTTTCAATGACTTCCATCTAAATATACCCTGAGTTCATTTGTAAATGTTTGTCCAAGTAGTACTTTATCATAGCTTTATAATTTCACTATTAGTTTTGTTAGTTTGTTAAAATCAAGTATCGTAAGTATTTAAAAGTCATAAATTAAGCCAAGCTAGTCACTTTGAATGTATGAAGGAAAGAAAACGTGGAGATGAAAGTTAAGGGAAGTTATCTAAAGTGGGAGGTTAAAAGAAGTTACAAGGAGTAACCCTTCATCTACAAAGACATGTAACTTGCATGGTTATGGGGAAATTGTGTAGAAATATTTTTCCCTTAAATATTATGATGTTTTCAAAGACTTTAACTGATTTCGAAATGGTAACTACCCATAAGTCAACTTGGACATGTGGCATCAAGTAACTAAGGAAATTACATAACTTCCCTGAAGAAAGTTGGAACCTACTTGAGTCTGCTACATAAACCAAAACAAATCAACATCAATGATAATCTTATTAAATCAACGAAATATCTTGTAATTTATTATCAAATAAGTAGTTCATGTAGCAGAGTCCATATGATGGGATTAAGAGTGTAAGTAATTTGGATTAAAACCTAAAAAGAAAATCATAATCAAACAAGAAATTCGGTTTGATTAACTGGTTTGAGTTTTATAAATGGATTTGGATTGGAATTTTTAAAACCGAACTTCGACAATTTGGATTCGGTTTAACAAAACGAAAATCAAAAAACCAAAAAAAACAAAAACATTGAATTATAATAGCAAAGAGTATTGTTTTGTTATTAGCCCAAATAGAGGCCTAGACAGCCAAATTATAAAGAAAGTGAGAGGTTAGAAAGAAGACGAAAGCCCTTATGTAATCAAAACCTAATTTGCTTTTCTACATCCAAATAAACCCTAAGGCCTTCCACATTTTGCCTCCACGTGTTAACTAATTTGATGTGTTATGAAAGAAAGATAGAGTCGGCAAAAAGCTTAAGAACTTCGTTCAAAAATGGCGATGAGTGATAACCACACCAACACCAATCAATTTTTACAAAACGCCTCCTTCCTCTGAGAATCTTTGCTTCAATATTTGCGTCTTCATCATCAAATATTCATCCATCCTCAGCCGTACTAATCAACATCTTCAACCATATTAATCAATATCTTCATCCGTCATTTCATCACATCTTCTTTATGTTTATATTTATTCTAGACTTGTCTATAATTTTTTTTTAGATCTTTCAATATATCTTTTACATATATCTATTTTTCATTTCAAGAGATTCTGCTTTTAAATTTTTTTTTTTTGTTCTTCGCATCACATGTTTTGTTTTTTCATTTCAAATCTACAATATTTTTATGAGATATTAACATATCATTTTAGATTTTAAAATAGAAAAATTACCTAGAATAATCCAACTTTTTTATGATGAACCATGATTAATCCCAACTTTAGGGGGTATTTTCCCATAGTAAATTTAGGTAACCCGATGACCTGCTATAGTAGCTAATTCACAAAAAAAATAAACTAAAAATTAATGTAAAATTAAAGAAAACTTTTAAAAATTTTACATCACAAATTTTGAATGATAAAAAAGATTAGAATTTTTTTAACATTTTTTGTAACATTTTTTTCGACATTTTATTTTATTCTATCTTTTAAAAAAAAATTACTACAGCAGACATTTGGTTATCAGATTTACTGTAGGAAAATACCCCTCGAAGTTGGGATTATTCATGATTAATCAATAGGTGGAATTATTGTAGGAAAATCATGAAAAGGTTGGATTATTCTAAGTAATTTTTCCTTTTAAATATCACAATAATTTAAATTTGGTTTTTCGAACTAGTTTGCATATTTGGTAGTAAGTTAGGTTTTCCTTGATTCTACAAAAATTTGATTTGGATTTGGACTTAAAAGTCAAAATCGAATTTAATTTAGTTCAATTTGATTTTGTCTCGGAAAACCAAACCAAAAAGGAATTTACATCTCCCGCAAGGATTATGACCATTTTCAATTGTATAGTTTTCTAAGGAATTAAACATGGGATTCCTTCACTTACTCATAATAATACAAATCTAAAATCTTTTTAAATTATATAACTACAGCAAACTAATCTTATCAAGAAGTTTGATCTAAGAAGCAGATGCAAGGGTCAACCCTTAAAAGGGGCTCCATCAACATCTCTAATATTTCCAAAAATAAAAAACCTAGAATGAGAGTAAAGCCTTTGCTCAAGCATCTCAGTATGTAGACGGCAGTAACTGTAAACAATACTCATACAACTAGTCCATTAACAGAAAAAATCAACACCATAAGACCCTAATAATACCAAATACTAATGATCAAAAAATTCATATCCAAACAAATTCACAGTAACTAAATCACAGCCACATTTTTCTACTAAACACGTTTTTGCATCCAAAAGTCCTGAAACAGAATTCAGCCACAAAATAGTACTCTCTAAACATGGAGTTTGCTGCATATCCAAAAAGGGCTTGCGTAGGGAACTACTCAATGGGACGGAGGGAATAAGAATTAACATCCAAATAACAAAGCAAGCCCTAATACAACGCCTGCCACATATTAACGCTAATTTTATAAGAAATATCCAAAGTTCTTTGGGCACTCTCCACATTGTAATCAGTACTTGATCTTAAATAAACCCTAAATACTACCCTCTCTAATACTCACTCGGTCACTCCCCATATTCTCCCATTCATATTGCTCAAAGTTCAGCAAATATCCAGGAAGCACTAAAATAGTGAAACCCCTAGAAGAAGAATTTAAATTCTTGAGTCGAAATTTTCAAACAGCAACCAGGGAACTTAACTTTATGATGCTACATAGTCATTAGGTTTAAAAAATTATCAAATAGAGAAATTTAACACAAAAACAACCTAAAAGACCAAATTATAGAGAAGTTAAATCAAAGCTGTAAGAGAAGAAAAAAGGACCTTGACGGAGGAGCTTTTGAGCGGTTTCGTTAGGATCCATACAACATTCCTTAAGCATTGCATAAATCTCATCCTCAGAGTGATTACCAGTGATTTCTTTAATGTTTTGAATCGTCTTCCTCACATTGGTAGGAATTGTTGAGGACCTAAACCCACCGCTCATCTTCAAACTCAGAAAAACAAAACAAACAACTGAACCGATTTGATTATCACCGATCAAGTCGATTTTTTTAAACCTTAAGAAATGATTGTGGGTAGTGTTGTAATGATTAGGGAACTTTGAATTGAACTGATCTACGGAAAACAGGGAGAAAAACAGAAAGAGAGAGGAGAAAGAAAAACAGAAAGAAGAGGGAGAGCAAGCAAAACGGAGAGCTTTGCAAGTTTGTACGGCTCTTTTGGTGTTTATCATTCATTCATACTTCGTCTATTCCTATTATTTTGCCTCAATTGTAAAATAGATGATGGGATGTTGGCGATTAATTATTGCTAACTTGCTTCCTTAATTGGTTTATTATTAGTTATCATTATTATTGGATTTTAAGCTTAATCGAAAAATCCAATTGTATTAAGAGGAAATTTAGTAAATTAGCTGGTTTTGGATGAAATGACCTTATGATGAGACCGTTAATTTGGGCCGGTCTAATTCTTTGTTTTTTCATTTTCTGGACATTTTTCAATTTTGATCTTAAAGGTATCAAGTGACAGAAGCGACTGAAAAAGTCCCCAAACAAAGGGTTCCCAGGCCTCAGACTTCATTGGTGAAAATAAAGACGGATGAGGAAATGTAAGTTCATCCTTTTGATCTAATTTGAGATTATTGCATTATATATTTTGGATTTTTGACCCACTTAATTGGTATTATGAAATCGTTGAGTGCATGACAAATTATGGAGTGTTGTGTTGAATTGTTGTTTATTTTGGAGTACGATTTCGTGTTGGTTGGAGTTATAATATTATATATTTGGATTTATAATATCATGTAATTGGAGTTATCATATTATGTATTTGGATCATAACACTGTCGTTGGAGTTATAATATTATATATTTGGATTTATAATATCATGTAATCGGAGTTATAATACTATGTATTTGCTTTTATATATTTGATTTTATACTAGACGTTGGATGTATAACATTATGTATTTGGATTGATATTTTCATGTGGGATTATTTTACGAAGTGTTTGGTGTTTTATTGGTATGCAATTGGAATTATGATAAGGTATAATTGAAGCTTTATATTTGGATATATAACATTATTAAATTGCGTGTTCTTTCCAGTGTTGATAAGAACATATATACTAACTGCAAACCCCATTTATTTCTAATAAAGGGAAAAGAACAAGTGGAGCAAACTGCCAAACAAGTTGATGACGTTAATGATATTGGCTTTGAAGGCCTTCTTAGAATGAAGCCTTTTAGGTTTCACACTGGTATAATTCCTTTTCTGGTTGCCCACTTTGATGTAGTAAGCCGCATCCAGTGTTTGCCGAATCAACCTAGCTATATTATCATGGCTGATGACGTTTACGGCATTTTTGGGTTGTCATTGAACCCTTCTAAACGACTAATTACTCGGTCAAAGAGAGCGGACAACGACGTTGATACATGGCTAGGGAAGATTGAATTCCCTAAGCTTGAGACCGTCAAGGCAAAGGAGGTTCTTGCTATGTTTAATAGTTTCCTTGAAGGTGGAGATGATTTTAAAAAACTATTTGTTTTGTACTCATTGGCTATCTTGTTGGCCCCCCTCCCAGACTTTAAATTGAAGAAGTCGATTTATCCTTGCACTGTTGATGCTTCCGCAATCAACAAATTTGATTGGTGTTCTTATATTTTGGACAATTTTTGTGAAGCGGTAGAACGATCAGCCAAGTTTGTCAATGGCTGTGTTTTGATATTGTTTGTCCACTATTATTATCGGTTCCCTCATCAAGGGAAACCATACCCCAACTCTCTCCCCTTAACTAAGCACATGCTTGATGATCAGCTCAAACATAGGCTTGACAAGGAAAGAGTGAAGGGGTTTGGAAGAGGTAATTTTGTGTCGCACCTACAATGTATTGACTGGTGTAGAACACGTGTTGATGTTCTCGAGGAAGATGTTAATGAGGTTGAAAAGGATCAAACTGATGGTGAACCAACTAACTTGTTTGATGATCCTTCATTTGAAACCAATGAGTCGGTTCATGTGGATCATCAAACACATGACAGGTCTTTCACTTGCACTTTCGATACGTGATGGGAGACGGATATGGAACTTGCTTACAAAAGCTACAATGTAAGTTTTTTCGTAACAAATTTTAACATGAGACATATTTAAGAAATAGTCTATTAATTTGTTGATATAGTAGCATGTAGTTGGTATTTTGATAATCCATAATTGGTGTTCTAATTGCTCTTATTTGGTATTATAGTATACTATCTTTGGGGTTTTGATAATCCATAATTGGTATTATAATTGCTCTTATTTGGTATTATAGTATACTATCTTTGAGGCTATTGCATGTTAATATTTGCAACTGTAATATTATACAGTTGGTTTTATAATATCACATATTTGGACATATAATTATATATGTTTGGATATATTGTAGTATATAAATGACATTAAAAATTTCCTTGGTTGTTTCTATAAATGGTTGATAGTTTAAATTTTGTATTATAATGTATTAACTCAGGATCTACATATGGAAAAGGCTGTTTTCAAGAGAGACTTGGAGGTCATTACGCATACATATTGTCAGAGGGTGGCGGCGTATAATTTACGGACGGGGAAGGGTGATGAGGTCGTGTCAAACGATGTAGTTTTGTCGCAGACTCGGCAAATCTGGCAGAATAATGATTGGCTAGCGTCCATTGATGTGTTTTGCAGTATTTTGATTAATAAGAAGAAACCCATGTCGAAAGCTCCATCCCCAACCAATCCACCACCAAATAATCCACCATCAACCTCTACCAATCCACCATCAACCCCCAACCAACCCACCCAGTGTTCCTGTTGTGGAAACCCCAATTCCCACAGCTCTAAAGGAGTTGTGTAACTTGGATTTGGGAAAGGTTCCTTTCAACTTTTTCCCGGTTTCTGAGTTTGTTACTGCCAACTTTCTGTATGTTAAGAGTATGAAGGATTTAGAGTTAAAAGTGCTGGACTATTCTATGGTCAAAGAAACTATGGATGGACTGTAAGCCATTTTTTAACATTCTAAATTGCAAGTGATATGTGCTTTTCATTAACATTTTAATGAAATTGTCTAATTTCCATAGGGAGATTTTATGTACATATAAAACACTGATCTTTCGGAATCGAAGGGATGCGCAAACCATGTTTAACAAAACAGAAATTGCCACAAACGTTCTTGATTGTTGGGCAATTGTTGGGCAATTGTTGGGCAATGTATTTGAATACGTTAGAACAAAACCAGGTTGCTGCAAACCCTAACAAGTGGGTCCATGTATACCTATTTGGCACAACCCATTGTGTAAGTAAAAATATTTCTGGGTTTATTACATTACAATGTTTATCATAATATATTTGCTTATTTATTACATTATATTTGGGATTATTATAGTAGTTAATTGGATATTGTACTGTATTATTTTTATAATTATATCATTATTTTGAATCAGTTTTGGCTATCCAACCTTCTCAATTGTAATCACAAGTACACATCCTAGGAGGATAAGAAGACGCAAGAGATTAACGATTGGACACAATGGGTCGAAAAGTATTGCCTCGTGAATTTCAAGAGTTGCAATATGGTATATACCCTACTCATTACAATGACACTGAATTTTCATATATCCAATTGATCACAGTTAAGGATATAATATATTAATATTGGAGATATAATACAATGCAATTGGGGATATAACATAACACATTTAGTATTATATCATAGTATAGTTGGCAGTATAATAAAATATTTTGTGGTTAAAGCATAATACATTTGAAAATATCATATATTTGTGTTATTATAAATTTATGTCATAGAATAAATTTATGTTATTATAAATATCTGACCTTTCATAATCCAATATATAGTTCTTCGTGCCATATCAAAGGAGTAACCACAACATACTTGTCATCATCGATCTAATTAACAAGAAAATTTGTTATTTTGACAACGTTGAACGTCCTGATTCAGACTACGCTATATCAGTTGCAGAAGGAGTGATATGACCATATTTTCCAAGTGCCTATATATTATTCCCGTATCTGTGTTCATTACTTTTTTACCCATTTTCTGAATCGTAATGTAGCGTGATGTTTTCACCAATTTTGCTGTATGTCATGGGACACGATGAAGCAGCTGAATATGCTATGTTTCACTAGTGGAAAAAAACGTATATGTTGCTAATCATTTGTTGCGGTTTTATTTATACGCAGCATTTAATAGAAAAAAAAATTGGGAAAAAAAAATTCATCAAATTTTGCGGTTTTTGATAATGCCCGCAGCAAATAGTCATTGAAGAAATCAAATGCTGCGGTTCTTTGTATGACTGCAGCAAATAATATGATTATATGCTGCAGTTTTTCCTTTGACCGTAGCAATTGACCAATTTAAAAACGCGCCTTTTAACGTATATTTTCATAAACGAACCCTACTGTTTCATAAACCAGAAACACACGCACAACACTTCCTCTTCTTCTTCCTTCAAAATTTCTTAAACTTCAAACGATTGTTCTTCTGAACTTCAAACTTTGAATTTTCATAAACCCACTTGTTCATCATCTGCTCGACTATTCTTCTTCTCCCATGACTTCTATTGTTCATCATTCTTCAAAACCCTTTGAAACCAAAAGCATTTGGTCTTGTTCATCTTCAAAACTCACGAATTAAGGTATTATTTCTCTTTTTAAATTCTCAAACCTTTAAGGTTTTTGCAAGTTCAATACATACGAAAATTAGGGCTAATTTTTATTGTTTTTCTTTGTAGATTATTACATAACCCACGAAATCAAGGTAATTTCTATTTGTTTTGTAAATTTGCAAGTTTATATTTTTATTGTTTCACTTGTAATTTAGTAATTTAGTTAAAAATGTGGTTTGTGTGGTTTGTTAATTATTTACATATTTTGTTAAAAATGTGGTTTGTTGTTATACTTGTCTTTAATTATTAGAATTAGAATACTTATATTTCTAAGGTTAAATGATTTAATTTTATTATTTATATTTTGATATGATTTTATTACAATGTAGTGCTTAATATTGAAGTATGAAGTATATAATTAGAATATGTTTGGTTATATAGAATTAGAATGTGAAGTATATGAAGTATGAAGTATACAATGTTAATTATTCAAAGTATATATTTTTAGGGTTAAATATGTTTGTTATAAATAAGTATATATGTTTAAAAGTTGTGTATTAATTTTGTTTTGAATTAATTAATCACACTAATTAGGATGACAAAATATCGTTCTTGGATGTATGGAAGCATTGAATCGTCAGAATTTATTGATGGCGTATTAGAATTTTGTCGTATTGCGGTTAAACATCAAGTTAGAACGAGGGGAGTTGGTTTTTATTGCCCATGTGTCACTTGTGGCAATGTACCAAAGGTAGATAGTGTTGATATCCTTAGGGAGCACATACTTCGACGTGGGTTTAGGCCTCAATATCATGTTTGGGTTTGGCATGGTGAGGAGGGAGTTTACAAAGAGAAAAGTGTTGTTGAGGACGCCAATAATGTGGCTGATGTCAATGAGGATGTAGTAGATCATGTTGATGGGTATGAGACAGATGAAGAGAATGTCGATGAGGATGTGGATCGTGTTGATGAGATGATGGAGGGAGTCGAGGATGAGTTAGGAAAACGTCCTCGTGTTTTTGACTTGTTGACAGAGGCTTCTCAAAAGCCTTTTTACCCTGGATGTACAAAGTTCACCAAACTAACAGCAGTGTTGACAATTTTCAACATTAAGTCAAAGTTCAATTGGAGTGACGCTAGTTTCACAATGTTATTAGAAGCGTTAGGTGAGATGCTTCCTAAGGGAAATGAACTTCCAAAGTCAACATATTATGCCAAAAAGCTCATATGTCCTTTCGACTTAAAGTACCAGAAGATTCATGCGTGTCCGTATGATTGTGTGTTGTATCGGAATGAAAACGAGAACTTAGAAGAGTGTCCTAGGTGTGAGTTATCGCGCTACAAGCGTAAAGGGGTTCGGGATGCTAAAGAGCCCCCGGATAAGGTATTGTGGTATCTTCCAACAATACCTAGATTCAAGCGCTTGTTTTCTATAAAGAAAGATGCGTTAAATTTGAGGTGGCATGTAGATAGGGTGAAGAAAGGTCACTTGCTCACACATCCATCTGATTCTCCGGAGTGGAAGGGTATTGATAGGTTGCATAAGACTTTTGGGGATGAGGTTCGTAATTTAAGGCTCGGACTCTGTACGGACGGAATGAACCCATTCAGCAATCTTAGTTCTCAACATAGTACTTGGCCGGTACTGTTAGTGATCTATAATTTTCCACCTTGGTTATGTATGAAGCGTAAGTACATTATGCTTTCGCTTCTTATCTCGGGTCCTAAACAACCTGGCAATGACATAGATGTATATCTTGCACCTCTCGTAAAGGATTTGAGAAAGATGTGGGATGAAGGCGTTTCCTTGTTTGATGCATATGCTAATGAGGAGTTCACCTTGCGTGCAATGCTTTTATGCACCGTTAATGATTTTTCGGCATATGGCAACTTATCGGGGTATAAGAACAAAGGGAAGAGAGCATGCCCAATATGTATCGATGACATGGAATCCACGTGGATTCCTAAGTGCAAACACGTATTCATGCACCATCGAAAGTTCCTCCCACGAGATCACCAATATCGTAAGAAGAAGAAGATGTTCAACAAGGAGGTTGAGGACCGTGTAGCTCGTCGACCGTTGACTGGTTATGAGGTTTATGAACAGGTTAAGGGAGTTAAGACTGTATTTGGTAAAACAGGGCAAGTGCAAGGGGGTGAAGACCGATTATGAAAAAAAGAATCAATCTTTTGGAAGCTTCCATATTGGAGAGATCTACAGGTTAGGCATTGTCTTGACGTTATGCATATAGTAAAAATGTATGCGATGTCATATTCGGGACTCTCATGAACATTCCGGGTAAGACATGATGTTAGGGCCGTGCGAGATTGGTTTGAATGTAAGGGTCTTCGTCCGGAGTTGTGGGCACATGTTAAGGTGAGTAAGAAAAGAAATAGAGCTGATGAAGTTGGTGGCAGTAAAAAGGGAAAGGGCGGTAAGAAGAAGATGAGTAATGACAAAGTTTATTTGCCTCTAGCTTGCTACACATTATCCAAATCAGAGAAGCGGACATTTTGTGAGTCTTTAAATGGCATTAAGGTTCCGTCTGGGTACTCATCCAACATGAAGAGATTTGTGAGCCTAAATGGTGAGCTGAAGTTGGGAAGCATGAAATCTCACGATTGCCATGTAATGATGCAAGTGTTCTTACCAATTGCAATCCGTGCAATACTGCCAAAACATGTGAGATATGCGAGCTATGTTCATTCTTCAACACAATTTGTAGTAAATTTCTTGATCCGTTTAAACTTGATGTTTTTCAAGTCGACGTGATTGTAACTTTATGCAAGTTTGAGATGTATTTTCCACCTTCTTTCTTTGACATAATGGTTCATCTTATTGTCCATCTCATTCGTGAGATCAAGCTTTTGGGTCCAGTTTTTTTAAGTTGGTGTTATCCTTTTGAAAGTCACATGGGCGTTTTACAAAATAAGGTGAGAAATCCAGCACAACCCGAGGGGAGTATGATTCAAGGCACTGTGAGTGATGGGATTAGTAACTTTATAGCCGAGTATTTAGTCATGGCAAAGCCTATTGGACTTCCTACCTCTCGACATGAAGGAAGGCTTGAGGGAAAAGGAACAATTGGCTCCAAATCGATCACACCTCCTCGAGACAGTCTTCTACAAGCACACTTATATGTGTTGCATCATATTCCTGAAGTCCATCCTTTTTTGAGTGAGCATTTAGATATATTGCGCGCAAAATATCCTTGTAAAGGGGATAGGGGATTAATGTAGTTGCATAACAAGACGTTTATTGATTGGTTTCATAATCGAGTAATAAGTGAAGAACTCAAGGGTGTATCAAAATTTTTTAAGTGGTTAGCTTTTGGTCCTCGTGATGATTTCAACAAATATGAGGGTTACGATGTCAATGGCTTCACATTTTGGACTGAGGGTCAAGATAAGAAGTCATCTTATCTACAGAATAGTGGGGTTTCTATTTGGGCATCATCTACATTTTACGCGAGTGCCAAGGATCAAGCGCTGGTTGATGCTAAATTGGTATACTACAGGAGGGTACATGAAATATGGGAGCTTGACAACTCTACTTTCACTATTGGTCTTTTCAAATGTAAGTGGGTAGATAATAATCGACGATGCATAAAAAATGACGACCCTTGTGGATTCACTCTTGTAGACTTAGCTCGTTTTCCTAATAGTGAGGAGCCATTCATACTAGCCACACAAGCCAAGCAAGTATTCTACATTGTAGACCCGTCTGATAAAAAATGGTCTATTGTTGTACCAGGAAAAAGAAGCAACCTTGGTATAGGTGATGTTGAGGATGAGGAAGAATATGAAAGCTTTTGAAGACTCCCCGCCCTTTATCAATCCAAAATTAGTGGATCAAGATGATGTAGATGTTGGTTATATGTGTGTAGATCACACGGAAGGAATACATTTGAATTAAGTGATTCACAAGGTATGAATTTTAAGGTTTTTAAAGTTTATTTGGCACTTTCGCGCATAAAGTAGCTCAAACTTGGTTTGTTTTGCATGAAACTTTGCACACAACACTATTTCGTATATATTATTGTGTTGAACGTATTAGAATTGTAAATCATAGTCATATTCTTAATATTACTTGGTAAGTTGAGATTTTAAGGTTTTTTTAAAGCTTTTTTGGCACTTTCGCGCATAAAGTAGCTCAAACTTGGTTTGTTTTGCATGAAACTTTGCGCACAACACTATTTGGTATATATTATTGTGTTGAACGTATTAGAATTGTAAATCATAGTCATATTCTTAATATTACTTAGCTTGTGTTATAATTTATTTCTATTCATACACTTTCAGGTACTGATATACAATGCATCTTTTCAGAGACGAAATTGTCCCCGAGATTGAGACCTCGGATAATGAGCAAAATAGTCATGACATTGAAGACGCTCCACCATTTAACAATGATTATGAGACTGAAGACGCCCAACCAATGGATGCTCCCACTACCAGTAAGAAAAGTAAAGGGCGAGGTCCTACAAAAAACCTCAAAGTCACAAAACCCATGCATTTGGAATACAATGCATTGGGTCAATCCTGTGGAAAATGGCGTAGGCAATATGGAAAACAAGTGGGCCTATGTATCCGCAAGATTTCCATATTGTACGCATGGAATGAGGTTCCAGAGGGTTTGAAGAACTCTCTATGGAATGATACTGTGGTAAGCAACTTTACTATTTTTATTCATTTAATTTCATTTTAAAATTAATTTAATTGACACTAATAAATAAAAAAATTTTTTGTAGAATCTTTTTCACATCGAGAGCGATGAGGAGAAGAAGAATGTGTTTCTTTCAGCTGTTGCTGAAAGATTCAGAGATTTCAAATCCAAGCTAGTAATTGGCTACATCACGAAGATGCGTGCCCGTACGACTAAAAAGGTCAAAACGGGAAACGAAGGTGGAAAGCAAGCACCTTCGAAGATGCCCTACGAAATATGGGGTCACATATAAAAGAAGGAATGGGAGGCTTTTGTTGCCAAAAGAACAATTCCTATTGAAGTTGTAAGTATTACATATTATATTATAGCTTTTGATTTGAATTTACTTCTTTTGATTCAATCATTAAACTAATATATGACATTCGATTTCCATTGATTAATTAGGAAAAGCGTGGTAAAGCTTCTGAATCAGCAAGAAAAAGGAAGTTTTACCATCGTTTGGGCCAAAAAACGTACGATGAGGTCCGAAAAGAGTGGGTGGATGCGGGTTTATACCCAAATCAAAGTCCAGCCACGCCCTCATCTACGACTACCTCCGTATCCTTGAATACTCCTGCTGAAGATCGGGTGTAGGATTGGTATTGCGGATTTCATTCCCGAGATGCAAGTGGTAAGTTACAATCACTGATTCGGGAACGAAGAAGGTTGCTGATGCTGTGGTGAGTTTTGAAATTATTAAGTATATTCTTGATTTGTTTTGTATTTTTTGGCTTTGATTTACATATACTAATTGTTATATATGTCACTTTTATTTGAACATATGGGCTGGAAGGAAAAGAAGCTACGGGGGAGTTCACCCCAAGAGGCAATGTTGACGCATTGCATATGGTCTTTGGGAAAGACCATAGAGGGCGGGTAGTTGGAAAAGGAGGCGTCCACGTGGGGTTCAAGAAGGCATTCGGCAAAGAGTGTGCTGCTACTCAATCCCGAACGATGCCACCTGATGAAGTAGCAACCCTCCGACCAGAAATTACGAAGGACGTTCTCGCCAAGGTGGCACTCGTGTTGCAGAAGATGGGAGCACCCACTGTTGACTTGGCAAACCTGATTGTCGAGGATCAGCAAAGTGAACATGGGGATCCTAACGCTTCTGTCGAGCCAACACCCGAGCCCATTACCCCCGTAGCACCCCAGCCCATTACTACTCCTGAAGGGCAAAACCCCACACCGGAGACCATGTACTCTGTTGCTCAAAATCCGGAGCCAACTTCGGAGCCAGTGGTACAGGTACATAGTTTTTAAGTACATAAGCACTTATTAATTTAAATTGCAACGCGTTTTAATATTTTATTATGATGCTTATTATACTAAACTTAACAATTTTCAGGAGGCGACTCCTTATTCTCTTTTGCTGCCTCAGTTAGGTGTTACTAGTGATGGCGACTTAACTGAGGTTGCATATGGTGTGGCCCAGCCAACCAAAGAGGGCCAAACAGTGCATTCAATGCCTGTTACAAGTGGCCACATCAGTGTGACCGTGGAAACTATTCTAAAGGGGCTTGAAGATTTCTCACTCCCAGTTTCTATGCCAGAATGGAGCCTTGAGAAACTATCAGACGCCCTAGGTAGTTTCGTCACATGGCCATATGCTTGGGTCCGATTCACTAACATGGTAATAATCATTTGTACCTTATTTATTTTTATTTTTTTTAATTGCATGCTTACACTAATTTAATTGTATAAATTGAAATAGTAAAAGAGTCCAAAGGGATCTAGGAGAGAGATCGGTTCCTCAGCAAAGGTGTCGACTGGGTCAAAGTTGATGCCAATCACTCCAATTTTGACTGATGCGGAGCTAAAAGATCTTGTAACAACCCGACTTACCGTTGACTGGGTAACCAGGGTCATCACTGGGTTCGTTTCCCAAGAAACTGAAATCACACTTCCAAAACTTAAGCAAAGGGGTCACAAGCTCTTCAACATGACTAACTTAGCTAAATCCCAAAACCAACATCTAAATAAAACACAAGATAATCATACAATTCTTCTACAAGTCCGATATAACCAGCACAGCCAAAACAAATATACATTTATCCAAAATCCTAATACAGATCTACAAATTCCTATGTGCTCAGCTCAATATACATCCTTGGAACGCTATTCAACACCGTTAACCCATCGTTCCCGACCGGTTCCGATCTGTGATCAAACTAAAAAATGGAAACAACAGGGGATCAGATTAAACTAAATGAGAAGTAACAATCCAAATCATAGGTTTAAAAGCAACATTAGTTCCCTAGATCTATGTGCGCACAGGGAGTCTAGTTTGAGAGGTGCCCCATAGCTCTAAGGCTATGTCGCTCTCGGGTGAAGCTAGTCAATATCTCAATGACAATTCGCTTCAAAACAGGGAGCAGGGAACAATGTTCCTCAACTCCGTCAATGACCAGCTCGCAAGCCCAATCCATTGACTATATCATAATATCAGCATAAACATTCACAACAACATTTGTCTCAACAATTTCCAATTCAAAAGCTTTAGTAAAAAGTTTATTTCAAGAATGTAGTCTGATCAGACCCTTTAAGGGACTGCTACTACTCACCAAAGACGACGCTTCAAAAAGCTGTGATTGATTCGCAGCTATCAACTAGAAAGAGCGCGCAGAGAAATCGTTTCCTGAAGAATAACAAGATCATAACATCACTCAAGAGCGTTCGGTACAACTTTACTAACACATAACTTATTACATCTCCTCCTATGACTATAGATAAAACTAAGGTCATATTTTAGAATTCATATTTATCTTAACAGTACATGTTCTAATCCTCAATCAACAAGATTTAAAAGAAACATCCAAGAATACTAAACTAATGAAAATTAAGTCATTAGAGTAGTCTTCTACTAAAATTAGAATCCACAATTCACATTGATCTATATTTATCAATAACAAATGTTTCTTAACCAATATTAAAACTCCATATCCATTAATCTAATCTCAACCCACAAGTCCATCTAATTCAATATGAACAAGCATACCCATACTAATTCTTGAAATTTTCATATCACTTTCATGAGGCTACAAGATCTTGATGAGCACTAATAATAGGTATCATATTGAAATAAAATTCACAAGAATCAGAAGCAAAATAAGGATTTTGGTGCACAATTAAAAACAGAAGCAAAATTGAATTTGGTTTCATCATTTTTGGCAGAATTCAGAGCCAACATAAATTGATTTTGGTTTTCCCTGATTTTCGGCAGAATTCGAAGACAATGGGTTCGAAATTTCGAAATCCCACCCAAGATGTTGATTACCGCCTGTTTTGAGAAGCAAATCGAAAGGTTTGTGTTGTTTAGGGTCTTTCGAAAGTCATGGGAATGAATGAGGAAGGAGATTGCACCTGTTGTGACTGTTTTTAAAAGACACCAAAGAACAGATAATTGATGTTGCTTCGAATTTCAGAGGAAGGAGCAAGAAAGATCAATTAGCCATAATTTACTCAAAACAATCAAGAATGTAGAAGTATAGATAATCTACCTTGAAAATCACGAAGGGGAGAAAAAGGACTCACTAATTTCGCACGCAGGTCTTTCGAAGATCAGAGGAAAGAAGAACGGTCATGCCCTCGCAGCCATTGACGTTTTCTTCATAGAAATTTACAGAAATACGGGTTTGAAGATTCAAAGAGAATGTCGTGAAGGGAAGGAGATCGACTATTAGTTGAAGAAGTTCAGTGTGATACTGCCATTTTCAAAGGGAATGGCGAGAGAAAGGAGGAAGATAAGGGTTCTTGAGATTCTGATGTGTTTAATGGAGTGATGTTGCTGATTTTTGGGTTTATGCGAATGGAAGGAAGAACGAAATGGTTGCTGATTCTTTTGAGTTCATTTGAGTGTGAGAGAGAAAGAGGAGGGTTTTATTTTTATTTTTTATTTTTTTATATTAAGAGAAAAGGAAAAGAGGAGAGAAATTAAATAGAGAATATTTTATGTCATGTGTATTTAAAATCATTCTCGCACTGATAATTCCCTTAAACTTACTCGTCTTAAAATATTACCAAATTTTCTTATTCGTGTGTTTAGTGCGGCTTACGAGGAGCTAAATTCCTGCGAACCTCTAATAAAAATTGGATGGTTTTGTCCTGAGTCGATTTCGGGTACTAAAAGTATAAATGATCCAAATGACGTCAAAGCAAATATTGAAACTTCTTTGACTAAGTTCCTTGCATCTAAACACACGTTCATTCTGGCTCCATATGTGGAAGAGTAAGTTTTATTTTTGAAATTGAACTTATCTTTTGATTTTTAAGTTCACATAATCTCTAATTTGTTGATTTTAACTTTGCGTTTGTAGTTTTCATTGGAGACTTTTGGTCATTTGTCCTTTAACGAACACAGTGCACGTCTTCGACTCATTACAAAAACCTCAAAGCCCGCCTCGCAACACAAAATTCAAAGCGTTGTTGAATGCGTACGTAATATTAATTATTTTACCAATTTGATTTCATAAAGTGTTATATATATTTATATAAATACTATTACTTTTCCCATGCGTTTCAGCACAATGAAGAAAGTGCATGGACAAACGGGATCTATATCCAGAGCCACATTTCCGAAATGGATAGCAGTAAAGGTACACAATGCAACATTATTCGATTTTATGGGTTTTTAAGCTTTTTTTGGACTTTCGCGCATAAATTAGCTCAAAACTTGGTTTGTTTGCACGCAACTTGGCACACAACACTATTTGGTATATATTATTGTGTTGAAGTGGTTAGAATTGTAAATCATATTCATATGCCAGAAATTAGTTGGTAAATTGCGATTTTATGGGTTTTTGTGTTATTGGCACTTTCGCGCATAAGCTAGCTCAAACTTGGTTTGTTTTGCACGAAACTTGGCACACAATACTATTTGGTATATATTATTCTTTTGAAGTGGTTAGAATTGTAAATCATAGTCATATGCTAGAAATTACGTGTTAAATTGCTATTTTAAGGGGTTTTTAAGCGTTTTTGGCACTTTTGCGCATAAAGTAGCTCAAACTTGGTTTGTTTTGCACGAAACTTGGCACACAACACTATTTGGTATATATTATTGTGTTGAAGTGGTTAGAATTGTAAATCATAGTCATATGCTAGAAATTACGTGTTAAGTTGCTATTTTAAGGGGTTTTTAAGCGTTTTTGGCACTTATGCGCATAAAATAGCTCAAACTTGGTTTTTTTTGCACGAAAATTGGCACACAACACTATTTGGTATATATTATTGTGTTGAAGTGGTTAGAATTGTAAATCATAGTCATATGCTAGAAATTACGTTTTAGGTTGCAATTTTAAGGGTTTTTAAGCGTTTTTGGCACTTTTGCGCATAAAGTAGCTCAAACTTGGTTTGTTTTACACGAAACTTGACACACAAAACTATTTGGTATATATTATTCTTTGGAAATGGTTAGAATTTTAAATCATAGTCGTATGCTAGAAATTACGTGTTAAGTTGCAATTTGAAGGGTTTTTAAGTGTTTTTGGCACTTTCGCGCATAAAGTAGCTCAAACTTGGTTTGTTTTGCATGAAACTTGACACACAACACTATTTGGTATATATTATTCTTTTGAAGTGGTTAGAATTGTAAATCATAGTCATATGCTAGAAATTACGTGTTAAGTTGCGATTTTGAGGGTTTTTAAGCGTTTTTGGCACTTTTGCGCATAAAGTAGCTTAAACTTGGTTTGTTTTGCACGAAACTTGGCACAAAAAACTATTTCGTATATATTATTGTGTTGAAGTGGTTAGAATTGTAAATCATAGTCATATTCTAGAAATTAAGTGTTAAGTTGCGATTTTAAGGGTTTTTAAGCGTTTTTGGCACTTTTGCACATAAAGTAGCTCAAACTTGGTTTGTTTTACACAAAACTTGACACACAACACTATTTGGTATATATTATTGTGTTGAAGTGGTTAGTTTTAAAAATCATAGTCATATGCTAGATATTACGTGTTAAGATGTGATTTTAAGGGTTTTTAAGTGTTTTTGGCACTTTTGCGCATAAAGTAGCTCAAACTTGATTTGTTTTGCACGAAACTTGGCACACTACACTATTTGGTATATATTATTGTGTTGAAGGGGTTAGAATTGTAAATCATAGTCATATGCTCGAAATTACGTGTTAAGTTGCGATTTTAAGGATTTTTAAGTGTTTTTGACACTTTCGCGCATAAATTAGCTTAAACTTGGTTTGTTTTGCACGAAACTTGACACACAACACTATTTGGTATATATTATTGTGTTGAAGTGGTTACAATTTTAAATCATAGTCATATTCTAGAAATTACGTGTTAAGTTGCGATTTTGAGGGTTTTTAAGCGTTTTTGGCACTTTTGCGCATAAAGTAGCTTAAACTTGGTTTGTTTTGCACGAAACTTGGCAGACAACACTATTTGGTATATATTATTGAGTTGAAGTGGTTAGAATTGTAAATCATAGTCATATGCTAGAAATTAAGTGTTAAGTTGCGATTTTAAGGGTTTTTAAGCGTTTTTGGCATTTTTGCGCATAAAGTAGCTCAAACTTGGTTTGTTTTGCACGAAACTTGACACACAACACTATTTGGTATATATTATTGTGTTGAAGTGGTTAGAATTATAAATCATAGTCATATGCTAGAAATTACGGTTTAAGTTGCGATTTTAAGGGTTTTTAAGTGTTTTTGGCACTTTTGCGCATAAACTAGCTCAAACATGATTTGTTTTGCACGAAACTTGGCACACAACACTATTTGGTATATATTATTGTGTCGAAGTGGTTAGTTTTAAAAATCATAGTCATATGCTAGAAATTACGTGTTAAGTTGAGATTTTATGTGTTTTTAAGCTTTTTTGGCACGAACATCTATTTTCTCTTAGTGCTTTCAACAACCTTCTAATTCCGTTGATTGCGGCTACTACACTCTGAAATTCATGGACGATATTATAAAATTCGTGAAGGAGGTTGGAGTCGAATACATAGATGCCGTAAGTATTTTTTACGTTCTTAAATTATACTACATATATTTACTATATTATTGGTAAAATCTAATGTTTATTAATCTTTTAATTTTATATTATATTATAGGTTTTATACGACATTCCAAGGGAAACACGCCCTTTGAGAAATGGAGAAATGCGCGAATTAGGACTTTAATGTATATATGTACATACATATTATTATATTATATATACGATTGAAAGTTTATTATTACAAAGAGATTATTGGTGATTATTTGAAATTATCATTGGATTATTGGATTAATCATTGTTTATTACATTGTACATTATTATTGGATTATTATTAGTATTAAACGAAAAAAGAAAAAAAAATTATAATATATGCTGCGGACCACCAAAAAACCGCAGCATATAGTTTAAGACTATATGTTGCGGTTTTCTGGAGGCCTGCAGCATATAGTCTTAACTATTTGTTGCGGTTTTTTTGTGGCCTGTGGCATATGTTGCACTTTTTTGCTGCGGTTTAAAACCGCAGCATTTAAAATAGGCCATTTGCTACTATCGCTATTGATTGGGCCCAAAACCGCAGCATATTATGGCCAAAAAACCGCAGTAAATGAGGTTTTTTCTACTAGTGTTTGGTGTTAAGGGCATAAGGTTTGACTGGGCTGTGAATGATGATAGTTTGGACTGTGGCATCTATATGGCATATTTTATGGAGCAATATCAGGGACGATGAACATAGACCCACTCTATAAGGTTTAGTTAAGGTCATCTTTTTTGGTCCTTAAAATATGGTGAAATTATAATTTAGATGCGTTCTTAAAATCAACAATTATATGTATTTATATTGCGAATTGGAATTATATTAAGTTGTTTTTGGATATTTAAAGGACAATATTTGGATAAATAATAGTAATAGTTTGGAGTATTCTAAATAAATTACGTAGCTGTTCAAGTTGTTTTATCATAATATATACACCAGTATTAATATATTAAATTTGGGAATTGGAATTATAATAAGTTGTTTTTGGATTTTTAAAGGACAATATTTGGATATATAATAGTAATAGTTTGGAGTATTCTAAATAAATTACGTAGCTATTCAAGTTGTTTTATCATAATATATTTTCCACTATGATATATTAAATTTAGGAACATAATATCATGCATTCGGAATTATACTGATTCATGTTCACAATTATAATACAACTGCACCATTTACATCCATCAAATTTACTCTATATAATGTGTCTTTGGTGTTGCAGAATCGAACTCCTTATTTGTTGTGTTCTTTTTTTTTCTCAAAGTGACCCTTGATCCTCTTTTTACGCCCCTTAGTTACTGATTTATCCGAGTCTAGTACCATGATTTCTGCACCCGACACAATGGGTTGGGACGGCTATTCTTGCATTGAATCTTCTAACAACTTTTGAACTTCTTCATATGCTGTTAGATAAATCATCAACCACCCTCCGAGCGTTGTTGTTGTTGTTGTGTTGTGCTTTCAAAACCAAATTGTACATTTTACGCCCCATGTTGTGCCTCCACTATAACGCTAATAATTTCTGTTGTTTTTCGTTGTCTTTACCACAAGGGTCTTGGTTGTTGAACATCTTCTCTCACACATTTTTCTAGGAACTTTTTGTCCATCGAGGTAAGATGTATTTTTCCAGGATTTTTTCTATCGAGTGATTATGAAGTATGCGCAAACAATGACAACACAACCAACCACATTCCTCAAAGTTTTTGCGTGTGCATTTAACATTAATGTTTCCTTGATGATTCATATAAACAACAGTTTGTGGATGTTCTTTCGTATCTTCCATCCACACCCTACACGACATAAAGATTTTAATACCAATTATTAATACCAATTACGAGATATTATAATACTAATTATAATATCAATTATAAAATATTATAATATATTATAATATTATAATACCAATCATAACATATTATAATACCATATAATAATATTATAACGCCAATTATAAAAAAAATAACAGTTTGCACTTACTTATATACTTTCAACCCATCGTCTTGCGTGATTTCGGCCACATAACACGATATAGCTATTTTGAACTTCTCTTCAAAATCTCTAAATAAAGTTGCAGTATATACCTCGGCTGCATGTTTGAGCAAACCGACAATATGCAGACTAGATGTTGGTGTTGTTTTTGAACAATAAAATTTTGCTTCAATCTCTCTTTTCCTCCATTATTCTACGGTGTTTCTGAAAAATCCTATAAAATTGTGTTAAACTTATGGTTTTTGTTGCTTCAAATCCAATGGCACTATTTGTTGATTCACGTGAAGATAGAATCCCGGCAGAGAAGAAGTCTTTACTTAATCCTGTACTCCATTTGTGTCTTGTTTTGTACAGACAATCAAACCATTTGTAAAATTCTTCATTTTCTTTCATTTTGTAGGTGGCTACCATATTATCCCAACACTTATTAAATTCATCTTCACTATTGCATCCCATCAAGCATTTATGAAAGGCTTCCTTAAAGCCTGCATTTGACATCAACGATCCAAATCGTGAAACTGCATTTTTCAGCAAGTGCCATAAGCATAATCTATGCCTTGCCGGAAAAACCTACAGATTATAAGACCAAATGTAAGATATTATACTATCGAATATAGTACGATATAACAGCAAATGTAAGATATTACAAGACCAAATATTTTTCACCTTTTCAATTGCTTTTGGCATCGCAAAGTCTGGATCAGTGAAGATTGACATTGGGAATTTGTTGTTCATAACCTTCTTAAATTGACCAAGAATCCATTCAAATGATTCCACGTTTTCGTCGGCGATAAATGCACACCCAAATATAACAGTTTTCTAATGATTATTAATCCCCACTATTGGACCACATATGAGATTATAGCGATTGGTGCGGTAGGTTGTGTCAAATATGACCACATCTCCGTTAATTTTGTAGTCCTCCCTCATCATACTATCACTCCAGAATAGAGCTATAAGTTGCCCTTGTTCATTCAATTTTACACGATAGTAAAAATCGGGTTCCTTTTCCGATTCTTCTATTAGCTTGTCAATTACCGTCTAAGCATCACCTGCTTCTATTGCTTTCATCCTCAACTTGACGAAAATATAATACCATACATGGTATATTATAAGGTCAAATACTATTATATATAATCTCATAAATATACTTTAGCAACACCAGCTATGCAGTGCTATATAACCAAATATTGTATTATATAAGACCAAATGTTTATATTTATAATTCCAAATATACTATGATATGACTCCAAGCATGTATCATAAAATGGTGTTTAATGGTATTACTTGTTTACATAGTTGATATGATCGGATAGTGTATGCCCAACGTACTCATCACCTCCTTCATCTTGAGACAAATATCTATAAGCAGTGGTTGGTCTGATGCTTGCCTCTTCAAATGATTTAATGGTATCGATCTTCTCTGCAACTGATACATGCCTTTTAGAATGATGAAGGTGCTGCCATTCAGCCCTTGTAAGCTCATGTGTATGCAAGATGATGTGCTGCTTAATATAATATGGTCCACTTCGATATACAATTTTATTCGTTTCCTTGCCTTACAATCGTATCTCGTTGTTGGGATGAGTTTTATTTTTTTGGGCTTGTTAGGATGTTCTAGTGCTTGAATTGAAGGATCTACATAGTGCGTTTTCCCTTCACATGAACACACATACCTCTCTACGACAATATCCTTTCTTGTTCTTTGGGTGTATTTTTTAATGTTAAAACCCATTACTCGTGTAAGTGATATGTATAGCTGCTCAAGCTCTTCTATTATTTGGGCTGAAATGCCTTCAAGTGAACCAAATAAGTCTACTTTTGATAAATCAGTAGCACATTTCATTGCACTTGAGACATTTTCATTTGCACATGAAACCTCAGTGTTTTCGTTTTGTTCACCTACATAACAACAAATATATCTTATTATAAAACCAAATATATCTTATTATAACACCAATTAAATTTTAATATAACAGCAAATATATCTTAAAATATATTTAATTATATTTGAATATAACTCCAAAATTGTTATGTTATACTTTAAAATATATTATACTAAAATCCCATATATACTATATTATAATATAAAATACATTTAACTATAACAGCAGACACAAAATATTATAAACTCAAATCTATTATTTTATAATACCAAAGACATGTTATTATAACTACAAAAATATTACTTTATAACAACAAACAAAAGCAATATTAAATTTATTACCTACGTACAGGCAAATGGCCTTGCTATGTCCTTCATATGCTTTCTTATCTTTCCGAACTGAAAACATCAGCACTGTAAATCTCAGATGTGAACAGTTTTTCATCAGCACTGGAATATAAAATGCTCATGCTATTGACAGCGATAGCACTTGGTTATATCCCTAATCTCAGATATTAATAATGATAAATATTTTAACCTACTTGTTCGATCTTCAACATTGTTTCCTTTGGGAGGAATGTCACCTTCATCGTTATATTCCACTATATCTTCCATTGATGAAGCTTAAAGAAAGAAAAAAAAAACTGAATAATTACATAAGTTTTATAGCATTACAACAATGTTTTTTCTAAATTACATACCTTGAAGAATATTAATGATGTCTTGTTGCATATTTTTGTTCGAATAAGTACTTTCGAATTCCATTATTAAATTCCTCCATTTTTATAAGATTTTCAATTTTCAGGTGAAGAATGTAGAGCAATGTTGAAGATGGAAGTTGAAATTCTGATTTCTTCATGTTCAAGACTCTAGTTTTGGTTTGGCATGGGGAATAGGCGGTTAATGATGAACCTTTTCATATTTCATGAAACCTCATACATGCGCGTTTAGATTCTGACAACAATCATAGACAATTTTGTTTTAATTTTAGGAATTATATAATTTTCTAATTGTTGAATTGTTTACTAAAATAAGGAAATTTAGAAGTTGCCACATGAAAGGTGGTTACGTATCTAGTTTTTGGAAAGAAAGAACTAACGTTTAATTGTTCAATTGTTCACTTAATTCTAGTCTTTTGAAATTTCTTTAGTTTAGGTTTTTGGAGGTGGTTACTTAATTTTAGGATTTATATAATTTTCTAATTGTTGAATTGTAAACTAATTTTAGTCATAGATTATAGATTTATTTTTAATTTTTTTTTATTAAAGAACTTATTTATTTCAAATATTGGAGAATAGTTCAGTAAATCTGGACCAAAAAAGCCAAATAATTTGTACCATCAAGATGAAAAAAAAGGAGCAATCAACTAAATACACAAGCTAAATACACGGGCTGGTCAAATATTGGAGAATTTTAAGGTTTTAGCTTTTAAACTTTCCAACATCATCTCCAATTTCCATATTCAATTTTCCCTCTATTAAATATCAAATCTTACGGCCCGTTTGGTTGATGGTAATGAAGTAATGGGAATGAAATGTTGTAATGGCAATAGTAATGAAGGAATGGATATGAGAATTGGTAATGAAGATTTTTTTATTGGGTGTGCATGACTAAAGAATGGTAATGGAAGATAATATTCCATTGATTGCATTTGGTTGGTAGTAATAAAAAATGGTAATGACTCTTTGTTTCATTATTGTATATTTGTATCTAAAAGCATTATTGTATCTAAATTATTCTATCTAATGATTCTTTTTTTAATAATAATATTTTTTTGGATAATTACATATATTACCTTTTTTTCTTCATTATTTTTTTTCTTCAGCTTGAAACAATATTACCTTATTTTATTACCACAGTAATACTTCATTACCATTACAGCCTAATACCAGGTTGTTTGATGGTAATAAAAATGGCCCTTTTTGGTAATTTCATTACCTTATTTTATTACCATCCATTACCATTGAAGGCATCCAAACAACCAAATTTTTTATTACTTAATTTTATTACCATTACCGCCCACTAATACCATGTACCAAACGGGCCGCTAGGGTAAGCAAAATTGGGCTAGGGTTTCTAAATTTTCCTCCATTTTTTCTTCACAACTATCTATGTTCTTCAACATATTAATATAAATCATCCACCATATTTTTTTAAATAAACATATACACATATGTTCAATTAAATTATATACTTCGTTTTTTTCTCTTAATTGTTTAAATTCTTTGATTGTTTTGGTTTTTTCGACCTTTTTTTCGATTTGAGTTTTATTGGTTTGATTTTTTTTTTCTATCTCAATTTTGTTCAATATCAAAATAACATGGATTTTTTTGGCTTGTGGGTATATATAAAGTCTTAATCTTTTGTTTAATTTGGATAAGGTTTTTTTGTTTGATCGAATTCTTCGTCTGAGTTCTAGTGATATTGAAGAATCAAAATGAGTTTTTCTGATTCTTTCTCATGATTTGCACCTTTTCCCAACGGTACGGATTCCATGGGTGTTTGGCCTTAATTTCCTAATGAACAACTTGAGGAGAATTCTCTATATGATTGTGATCCTCCACCCAAGAAAAGGTGTAAGATATGTTCTGATATCCAATTCACAAATCAAAATTATACAACACATTTAAGGGGTGTTTGGTATGGGAAGAGAAAATGTAAGGGAAAGGGAATTAATAAAGAGGAGTAAGGGTAAAGGTAAGGGTTATGGTTATATGTTATTTGGAATAACAATGTAAGGGAAACACTTGTTTACGTTTCCCTTACTTATTGTTTGGTTTGTCACATAAGTTGATATTTTTTGTAATAATCTGCAAAGGGCATTTTGTCCATTTTTGTACAAAAATTAACTTAAGCAAACATTAAAACAAGATTTATTTGATAAAACTCAACATAGTTCAAGCCTAAATAAGATAAAACATAGCAATTTGCAATACTATTATTCAAGTATTCAACTAATAATCTGCAAGCACATACTACAAGTTCAACCACTAATAACAACATCTCAACTCATGTCTTTTTAGAAGACCACTTTCATTTTTTCTTAAGAAGATCGAGCACATATTGTTTCTTGAGGTTCGAATGAGCTTGATAAAAGATGCGAAGCTTGTGTTCTTCAGCAATGAGAATTGTAGCTACTTCTAAAGCTTCAGAGGGTGAGATGCCATCTAATTTCATAACCTCTTCCAAGACTTTATTCACTTTTTCATCCATCTTCTGCTCTCTCTCCTCGGCTTTGGCCCACGCATTAGCCATCGTGCCAAGATTAACATTAATATTATCAAAAATTTTCCCGAAATTACTTGTAGCTTCATGAAGAGAAGAAACCAAATTATCAACATCACTTTGAAGATTTTTCTTTCGTTTCAATTCCTTGAGCTTGGGTTCTTTTGAACATGTTGAATTATCATTCTCTTGTTTAATCGAGCGCTTCTTGAATTGTATAGAGTGAGTAGTTGACCGACTTCTTGAATCAGCATCATCCTCCTTATCACTAGCTATGAAAATTGACTTCTTTGTAACTTCAACATCTATGCAATTGATTGCTTCCACAAAAGACTCACTTTGATCACCCGTGGCCTTATCTTTAGCATAAATCTCCTCAAGGATGTCATAGTGAGGAAAAGATACCCCATATAATCCTTTAGCCTTCTTATGAACCTATTCCAAAATAAAAAATAAAATATTGAAGCAATCATGTGGACTGCTACAGTCCCTGCTCACAATCCTAACAGACCCTACTCTCATGTACATTGAATAAAGTCAAATCAACAAGAAACAAAAACATACGAGTAGACCTTTTGCACAATATTCACAAAGTAATGTATAAAAGATCCCAGAACTTTACCTTTGCCCATTCATCGAACACTGCTCTCTCTACTTGCAACATCTTCTTATCGGCATCCCATCTAAATCCCGAAGTAGATAACATCTCAGCTAGTGCACTGTATTTCTCTGACCAATGTTTGATTCTTGATTCAATGTGCGGAAAAGCCTTCAAACCACAACTAGGAAGCTCACCATTAATCAACTCTTCCAACCTACTCATGTAACCATTTTTAAAACCGCCTTCACCTTTCCTCTTAGGATCAGTAGACAATTGGTGTAAATACTTTATAAGCATCGAATCTTCTTGACATGTCCAAAAGCGCTTATTCTTACCCCTCCCTCTACTACTTCCCTCTTGGCTAATGGTATTCACCTCCATTTCAAGTACCTGCAATATACATATAAACTAAAGTGAAATTATTTATATTTTGTCAATGCACAATAATCAGAAAGTATCAGAAACTAGAAATGTATGAATTTTGTTCTTAAAGAATCTATTGGTACGATTGTATGGCAGACATAGCATTCAAACAATTAAACAATCGTTTAGTACAAACCTTGTCTAACTCTTGCCCTCCAAGCATTAAACAAATCTTGAGCTAACGTATTTCTATAATTAGTCCATCGATCAGAAGTAGCTATTGTAGTAATGTATTCAACTTCATCATCAGAATCGTTATCGGAATCGTCATTACTCATATTCTCTTCTTCTACATCATCTGTGGGCATCACTTTCCTTATTAAATCATGAAGTAAACAACAAGCAATCACAATACGTCCTTGAGTTCGAATAGGGAAAAAGGAGGGGCTTCTAAGTATACTCTATCTCCCTTTAAGTAACCCAAAACATCTTTCAATTACATTTCTTGCTCGAGCATGCTTCATATTGTAATACTCTTCTGCAGTTAGTGGTTGTCTATCTGTCCATTCCTTAAGATGATATAGTTGCCCTCTATATGGAGCAAGAAAACCCTCACAGTTTGTATACCCCCCATCGACCAAATAATAGTTACGTTCAAAATTAATGAAATGAAAAAAAATGAAATTAGGGATTTAAAATTGAGAGTTCAGGAAGAGGAGAGGAAAAATTGAAGGTTTTATGGTCTGGAATTAGGTATTTGAAGATACAAAATGGGCTGAAACAAAGTGTTACCTCTCCATAATGAGCTGAAACATTTGAGGGGAATGGGTTACTTGTAGGAAATGGATTGGGTTTCTAATTTTTTATACCAAACAAATTGTACGGGATTGGGTTAATCCATTCCATTACCAAACCCTTAAAAACCCATACCAAACACCCCCTAAATTAATCCCATGTCAATCAGTTGTCTTTTCATGGTTCTCAAGTTAAACTCTTTCTTGAGGCTCTAAGGTATAGTAAAACATATCTTTTCATTTTATATTCTAAAAAAGACATATCTTTTCATTTTGTTATATACTTATTGTAACACCCTCATAATAGGTCGAACTTTTGAATACACTTTTGATGAAAAACATGAGCCAAAACCTACTGATGGGAGTGTTGTCGCTATATCTATTTCTTAGAAAATAAATGTAAGGCTTAACGACTAAGAAATAACTTAATAACTTTAAATCCAACAAAGGGTCTTACAATAAGAAAAGATTGAAATGCAATCTATGTCCATATAAAATTTAAACTACGTTTCTAGATGATCCTCACTCTACGATTCCTACGTAATCAACAACCTGCAACATAAGAATGCAAGAAAAACAAGGAAAAAACTCCCATAATCAGGAAATTGACTAATTCCAACTCCATCCTGTAAAGCAATTAAGTTTGAAAATAGTTTAAGAAAATAAAACATAATTTGAGTTGAAATTAATTTTGGAAAGTAGTATAAAGTTGTTTTAAAAAAAGTTAATTTATGAAAACAATATAAATAATATCACATAAACCGATTAATTTATTTGATATTTAATAATGACAACACATATATCCAGTTATTAGTTTGAGAGAACGAGAACGCTAGTAGGCCGAGGCTTTACCTGACCCCTATACCTACTTCATCAAGAGGTCGTCACCCCAAATAATTAATCAAGCCAACAGAGTAGTCCAAGTAACCCTAGTATGCACACCCCTTTTACTTAGATCACAACAAATAGAAGGAAGACCAAACATTATATCAAGTAGCAGAAATACTAACCTGTCGGGAGCTATACTGACCAAACAGAGCAACCTGTTCATCACCCTTATACTTGGATCACAACAAATATAAAAGCTTCATTTCCCTCATGTTACACTTTACGTGATTTAATATATTTTAATAATTAGTCGCGAGCACACAAACATATAGTCAAACATACATTATACATTTTATTTTATGATCATAAATTTTCCCAATAAATGTATCTCAATAATATTCAATTGCAATATTCATATCATAATATTTTTCTCCCAAATTCAAGCGCAATTAAAATCATTATTGAAATAATAATATAACTTTCATCAAAATCATAATATTATAAATATTTCTCTTTTAAATTAAACCGTATCTAATTTCGTTATTAATATAAATTTTAACAAAATAGTAATTATAAATTCAAGTTTGACAAAAATAATAGTAAATATAATTTGAGAATATATAAAACATAATATCATACAAAATAATGTCATATCAAATCATGCATCCCATTTAAACTCATTAATTATCACTGAGCACATAACACTAACGAGATAGTCTTAATTAGATGGACATTGAGAATTACATTGTCACGCGATCCTAGACAAACGTACGCTCCTAATAATCTCTGTCTACAAATCCGAGGTCTACACGATAAAATAATATATCTCAAATTAATACCCCAATCAACCAATAAATAAATCAAAAGACTCTCGTTTTATACATATAATTTTTTTAAAATGACAGTTTCAACAAAAAATGTAATTAGAAATTTCAAGAGTAGTATATAAAGAAAAGGAGAAAGGTTAAAACAATAATATGATTAAAAATGATTTAAAAAGAAAAGAAAAAAAAAGAAAATGAAAAGTAAAAAGAAAAAGTTAAACTTAGGGAAATAAATGAAATTGGGTTATACAGAACCCAACCCATGAAAAGAAAGGGAAAGAAGAGAGAGGAGAAAGGGAGAAGGAGGAAGGGCTGGCTGCCAGCCGACGGTGGCTCCGGTGGCCGCTATCGCACGCCGGTGGTATTCCTGTGACCGTCGTATCGCCGGAAAACTAAATATTTTGTTTACATTCTTCAAATAAAAGATGAGTGTTTTTCAATTAGTAGCATAAATTTTTAGGTTTTGAATATAAAAAACCCTAACAAATTGATGAAATTCATACCTTTAATATCAAAATCTTGTCTTGATTGAATTTTAAGTAATTGGAAGATGAAAGAAGTAGTTTGTAGGAGAAAAAGAGAGTGTAAGTAATAATATGTGAATGAATTAAGGGTAATTGACTTAATTTATAGTGTGTAAATTAGGTTAGTTATAAGGTTTAGAGGGAGAACTGGAAAGTTATTTGTTAATGGGGAGGGAAGTTAAAGTACAGTAACCGTGAATTAGTTTGCAAAATTTATTTATTTTTTTTTTTTAAATTTCTGAATTATTTTATTTATTAATATTATTATTATTTATTTATTTATTTCTTTTTTTTTACAAAAAAAAACTGGATATTACAGTTATAATAACAAAAAAAAACTTAGCATAAAGTATTGCTTTATCTTTTAAAAGGATGTTATCGTTATCAAATAGAATTTTAGTGTTAAAAATATTATAAATAATAATAATAATAATAATAATAATAATAATAATAATAATAATAATAATAAATTATTATTATTATTATTATGATTATTATTATTATTATTATTATTATTATTATTATTATTATTTAAAATATAATTATATTATACTAATTTGATGATATATATATATATATATATATATATATATATATATATATATATATATATATATATATATATATATATATATATATATATATATATATATATATATATATATATATATATATATATATATATATATATATATATATATATATATTTGAGAGTTTTAAGTGTGTGTTGACCTTTCTAGTAGAAATATAAAATTTATGTCATATTGTAGAATAAAATCAACTTCACCTTGTTTAGTTTAATAAATATAACAATTAACCATTTTGATTATTCAATGTGGCAAATCTTTGTTAATAAATCTTTTTAAATAATTTGAATATTCCATGTGGCATATATTTATAAGTATGTCACATGAAATTTTCCAATCCTTTTATTTAATTGTATGATTCTTTCTTTTGTATTAATCCCATTATTTTTTGTAATTATTTTATCCTACAATAGGGTACAATACTATTTCTCCATCTCCAAGTCCATTGTTCACCAAAGTGCAATGCTTTTCAGATGATACTATTAGCCACTAGTGGAAAAAATCTTATCTGCTGTGTGAAATTTTCTGCGATTTTTCCGTAACGCAGCATTAAATGGCATGAAAAAACGAGGGAAAAAAGTTACAATATATGCTGCGGTTTTTTAAGAACCGCGACATATAAGGTAATTTTTGTTTTAAAAAAAATAAAAAATACTTTATATGCTGCGGTTTACAAAAACCGCAACATATAAGGTACTTTTTAAAAAAAAAGTAAAAAACACCTTATATGCTGCGGTTCTCAAAAAACCGCAACATATAAGATACTTTTTATTTTTTTTAAAAAAATGCGCCTCATATGCAGGACTAGTGCTCATGAATATGCATATGCTATTGTTTTATTCTTGCTTCTTCTTCTTCAAGCTGCAGAAACCCACGAAACCGCCACACATTTCTTCAAGCTGCTATTGTTTTTTATCAATTATTGCTTCTTGTTTCTTGTTTCTTCTTAAAAACCCACAAATTTCTATTGTTTTATCTTTCTTGTTTCTTCTTGAAAACCCACGAATTGCTTCTTCTTCTTAAAAACCCATGCACAAAATTGTTCTTCATCCTTCTTCAAACTTTTTGTTGTTGTCTTCTTTAAGCTAACCCACGAATTGCTACCATTTTTTGGGACTTAGTTTTTATTAGGGGTGTCAAACAGGTCGGGTTGGGTCATTTTCAGGTTCGGGTCATATATAAATGGGTCAATAGACCCTTGACCTGAACCTGACCCATTTAATTAAATGGGTCAAAAATTGAAACCCCGACCTGATCTGTGGCAGGTCGGGTCAACCTGCTAATGACCCATTTAACCTGCTTTTTTTTTTCCAGGTCATTAAACCCATATATTTCAGGTCATTTGACCCATTTGACCTATTTGACCCAAATATTCTATTCACATTTTTACTCAAATAAGACTCATTGTGCAATGATATCTTCATGGATCATCACTTAACCCAATTTCAGATTCATCATCAATTGATTCATCATCAGATTCATCATCAATTTAACAACATCAATTGACATGATTACTCCCAAGAACAACAAAACGGAATACAAAAGCAAACTCCAAAGGAAAATACACAAAGAACTCAATATACATAGCAGTAACAGGATTTGGTAGAATGGAACACAAACAAAATCGAAAAAATCGACAATGAAAATAACAGTATCAGGACTAACAGCAATGAACATTAAAATCAGAAAAAATCGAACAAAAAAAAATCAAAAAAATCGAACAATAAAAATAAAAGAATGAGAACAGAGAAGAGGAAGGCCTGAAGGTCGAAGACTCGAAGCACTCGAAGACGAAGTGGAAGGCGCACAGAGAACTGAGAGAAGAGGAATGAGGAAGGAGCACAGAGAACTGAGAGAAGAGGAATGAGGAAGGCGCACAGAGAACGGAGAGACGAGGAATGAGGAAGACGCACACTCGCACAGAGAACTGAGAGAAGAGGAATGAGGAAGGCGCTGGAATGAATGAGGAACTGAGGAAGGCGAAGCAAAACCACGAAATAATTTTAGGGTTTATGAATTTGAATGGAACAGAGCGAAAAGGAATGGGTTAATATCGCAGGCCCAACTCCCAAGTGGGTTAATATGGGTCGACCTGACCTGAATGACCCATTTAATAAATGGGTTAAACAGGTTTTTTTCGGGTTAAAAAATTCAACCTGAACCTAACCCATTTAATAAACAGATCAGGTCGGATTGACCCATTTAATTAATTGGGTCAAAAATCTAAACCCAAACCCGCTAATTTCGGGTCGGTTTCAGATCAGGTTGACAGGTCGGGTCAGCTTTTGCCAGCCCTAGTTTTTATTAAGGTAATATATTATTTTATTTTTTTAACATTTAACTTCTTCAAACTTCATGGAATTTTAGAGCTTAGTATGGTTGTGTACTAATTTTGTTTGTGTTTTCCCATTATAGGTTAATAACTCCATTGTAGAGCAACTAACATTATCATCTAAATACCAAGGTAATTTCTAATTATATATCAAATTTTGTTTTTGATATTTTTATGTGTTTGTAATTATTAATGTGATTTTATTTATGAATTTAGTTGTTTTATTATTAGTTAGTATAATTAGGGTCAATTTTGAGTTGTATTATTATTAGAAATAATTAGCTAGAGTTAGTTGAATAAATGTTGTTATTATTATAGGTTGAATAAATAATGTTGTTATTAGAATATATATATTAATATTATTAGGGTTAATTAGGATTAATTACTTAGTTTTAGGGTTAATTAGGATTAAGTATATATTTTGATTTATGTGTATTAATTTTGTTTTGAATTAATTAATCACACTTAGGATGGCAAAAGATTGCTCTTGAATGTATGGAAGCATTGAATCGTCAGAATTTATTGATGGCGTATTAGAATTTTGTATTATTGCCGTTGAACATCAAGTTAGGACGGGGGAGTTGGTTTTTATTGCCCATGTGTCAAGTGTGGCAATGTATCAAAGGTAGATAGTGTTGATATCTTTAGGCAACACATATTTCGACGTGGGTTTAGGCCTCAATATCATGTTTGGGTTTGGCATGGTGAGGAGGGAATTTACAAAGAAAAAAGTGTTGTTGAGGATGTCAATAATGTGGATGTCAATGAGGATGTAGTAGATCGTGTGGTTGGGTATGAGAGAGATGAAAAGAATGTCGATGAGGATTATTGGTTCTCTTAGGTTTTGATGATGACTACACTTTATATAAACAAATGTATTTTAGAGATTGTATACAGATCGATATCCGGTCTAATTAGTGATCGAATGCAGCTTAATTCGCCTATTCCAGCAACTTTTGACATTTTCCTCGAGCTTGTATCATATCATTCGCCCGAATGATGCTTTGGTTCGGCCAAATCACCGTAGTAACTAGCATTTTATCATCTTGGAGGTACCAAGAAGCTTCCAAACTCAGTGTCTAGTCCGAGAGAGTCCTTGGTTTGCGTGCCAAAGTCTTAAAACATATTGATATTGACCTTGTTGTCTTTGAATCACCTGAAATAATCACAAAACACCCCAAGGACAAGAACAATGTAAAATAATGCGTAATGTGCGTAATAGCGATTGAAGAGCGTGAAACTTGGCACAATAAAGGGGTAGTAAACACTCTCATAAAAGAGCACATCAATAAGGGTTTAAGATATATCAAGTAGGGTTGTTCATAACCGGGTATCGGGCATTTCGGGTACCCAACAGTTAGTTGGGTACCTATTTTAACGACCCGTATCCCAGCCCGATTTTTCTTGGTACCCGGATAAATTGGGCCGGGACACCAAGTACCTGGTTTTATTTGTGGCATGTTCTAGCATAATTTTGCAGTACTGTTTTAGCATAATTTGTGGAATTAGTACAATATTCTGTTGACAATAATTTGGCGTTTTATTTTCAAAATGGCAATTGGTAAAAGATCTATTGGACATTTTATTTTCAAATAGAACAAAATTTATTTTCAAATGGTACAAAATTTGTGAAATTGATACCAAATTAATTAGCAATTTATTTTCAAATGAAAAAGTGAGGAAGCAGAAATGGAAATTCATAATAAAAGGAGATTGAAAGGTGAGAAATAAAGGTTGGCAATTTATTTGCTTTGCAACTGCCAGTAGAATTATACAATAGTCAATAGAATCAATCACTATACAAAATGTACATGAATCATTAAAAAAATTCCCTTAGCTGGTCAATGGGTATCCGTGATGCGGGTCGGCGAGTTGACGGGTTGGGTATTTTTAAACAAGCCTAATATCAAATAGACGATTGAGATATACCAAATAGATATTTAGGTTAAATCAAGTAGGTATGTGGGATATACCAATTAGGTATTTAGGGCATACTAAATAGGTGTTTGAGATATATCAGGTAAGGATTTAAGATATGACAAGTAGGTATTTGGGATATACCAAGCATGTATTTGGGGTACTTAAGTATTTCATCCATTCTAAATTACTTGCAATATTAGAGCTATTGCACTATTTTAAACATAATTTTTTTGGTTATTTTTCATCTATAATTTTAAACATAATCAAGTGAGGTATTGTTTGATTCGTTTAAATGAAAAGATTATTAATATCGAAATTTTATAATCTTTTATTATACATAATTAGAGGATTGAGTTAGTCAATTGGACTGTGTGAATAGTCAAATGTTGCAAGTACTTTAGAACAAAGGAAGTATGTGTTTGAGGTATATTAAGTATAGATTTGAGTATGTCAAGTAGTTGTTTGAGGTATGTAAAATAAGTGTTTTGAGGTATATCAAGTAGGAGTTTGAGGTTTACAAGAATTAGGCGATAAAAAATATCTACTTCACAATTTCAACACGCTAAAAACAACTAATCGCCATGCTATAAACGCTATTTAACGTATCCTAAATGCATAGTTAAGGTATCCTACAACTCTACCAAATAAGCGTGCAATTAGACTATATTTTTCATTTTTTATTTTTAGAAAATATAATACACCAGCCCATTATAGACGACCTCTTTGAAAAATCGTCTCTCAAAAGTTCAAATAAAATTGTTGAAATAATTAAATATTATAGCTTAGAAAATGCTAAAAAAACCAGTAAATGTTAAAAAGTTAAGTCGGTGGAGTCGACAAAGTTCGAGGGCTCTTTACAACCATTTTCCATCTCGAAATCTTGATTTTCTTCGATTTAAACATCTCTTCGCGAACCCTAGTCCTGTTCTCTTCTGTTCATTGCAAATTAAGAAAAAACATGGTTCCCAAAAGGTCCGGCGTCAATGAAGTCGATGGCGCTAGTCCTGGGTACTTTCTCTCTTGCTCTTTCTAATCCTTGATTCATATCTTTATGTTGCTAATTTTGTTTTTGACTTCTTTTTGTTTTCAGCAAAATTTTTGTCGGGGGTTTAGCCAAAGATACAACTCTTGGTAGATACTCCTATCTCTTATCTCTTAATTCTATATATTTGCATTTGTTTAAATTCCTTGTACTATGATGTCGAATTAGGGTTTAATTTTTTTATTTTGGGATGAGCAGAAACGTTTACGAAGTATTTTGAAAAGTATGGGGAGGTGGTTGACAGTGTAATAATGAAAGATCGATTAACAGGTCGACCAAGGGGTTTTGGGTTTATCACTTATGCTGATCCTTCTGTTGTTGACACTGTCATTAAAGAGGACCATATCATCAATGACAAGCAGGTTACTTTTTGATTAATCAGTTTGTTCTGTTAATTATTCAAGTTTTTTTTTATTCTAGTGTTTTGTTTACTTACATATAAGGGAATGTTTTGATTGATTGATGGGTTTTTGGGTCTCAACTATTGGAATCTACAAATAGCCCTTTGGTGTTCATTTGGATTATTGGGTGTTGATTTATAGGTTTTTTCATTTTTGATTAATCATATATTTTCTCTATGGTCTTTGATAAGTCAAGGTAATGGCGTTTTAAAGTCAAAAAAGAATCTGCTTGATTGTTTCCCATATAGTAATTTAATTGAAGTAAAGATCTTTGTACATTTGCTGATACTCTTCCGAAAGACGCCTTAGGTTTCTTGTGTATTCTACAATCTATCCAACTAAATAAAATTGGTCTTTGGGATTAGTAGTTGGGTTTTGTTTTCATGTGTCACCAATTACGCAAGTTGCAATTCTATTTGGGCATTGTTAGAAAGGGGAAGTCCTTTTGAAGATGTCAAAAAAGTACTTTATATGATAATCATATTCTGACAACAATGACCGATAAAGCAATATGTAGTCGATGATTGAAGATTGGGAAGTGGTAGGTTTTTGGAACTCGTTTGTTTTATTATTCTATTCTAACGTGTTAATCTGTGTTATATGGTTCTACGCTTTTGTAGATGACGAGCCAGCTCTCGATGCAATTTTTATGATCTTCAATTGTCATCGAATGATAATATTGTTTTTGTTTAACAAATTGTTTTAGGTGGAAATCAAAAGGACGATACCTAAAGGTGCGGCACAAACAAATGATTTTAAGACTAAGAAAATCTTTGTTGGTGGCATTCCAACCACTGTGACAGAAGGTGTGACCTATTTGTTAGCATTTCTTATCACTAGCGTGTATGATATTGAATTGCTCATTTTCAATTTCATGTCCCAATAGGTGAATTTAAGGAGTTCTTCTCGAAGTATGGTAAGGTTGTGGAACATGAAATCATACTTGATCATGCTACTAAGCGTTCTCGAGGGTTTGGGTTTATTGTCTTTGACAATGAAATGGTTGTTGACGATATCTTGGCTGATGGAAACATGATCGAAATGAATGATTCAAGGGTGAGTTTAGTTTTATGGTTGATTGGAGTCAGGATTGTGTATATTAGATCACTACCTGTAACATCAACTAAACAATGGTATAATTTTTCCTTTTCCTTATCCTTTAAATTGTCCTTGTCTCTTGTCATTCGTTGGTTTTTGAATTTGAGAATTTTCATGTTAACTATATTGGCTGAAACTTGGATTTATACATTCGAGTTCTTGGAGCTCATCACAGGTTTACTTTTTTTTTTTTGAAGCTAGGCTTACAACTATTAAAGACCATAGGTTTACTTCATTCTTTGTTGTAGGTTGAGATCAAGAAGGCTGAACCAAAGAAAGCCTCAAACTCAGCTTCAGGCTCTGCGTTTGGTAGTACCTCTAGGTCACGTGCTTATGGAGATAATTTCAGAGGATATCCTGATACTTATAGTGGATTTGGAAGTGGTTATAGTCCTGCATCCTATAGGGGGGCATATGGAGGCTTTTCTAGGTTTGGTGATTACAATGGCTATGGAGGTGGGGAGTTTGGAGGAGGTTATGGTGGACCTGTGAGTATGTCTGGTTATCAGGGAGAATCTTCCTATGGTTACTTTGGCCGGCATGGCTCATATGGTGGGGGTTATGGTAGTGGTCTAGGAGGGATGTTTGGTAGAGGTGATGTTTATGGCCGTGGTTCAGGTTCAAGTTCAGGTGCTGGCTATGGTCCAGGTATCGGCTATGGTCCAGGTACTGGTGGTTATGGTGGAGCGGGAGGAATGTATGGAAGTAGGGCAGGCTATAGCAGCAGTAGTCGTTACCACCCTTATGCACGCTAGACATTAGTAAGAACCCCTTACCATGATAGGCGCCAGCATTTTAAGGATTCAGAGCAGGATGCATTAGATCAAGACTGGGAGATTGCATTAGTTTCATCTGCATCAATGCTTTTCAATTATAGTGTGGTCATTGACCTTCCCTTAGACTGATAGCATTTAGCATTGTATTGTATTCTTTAGTTGAATAGTTGGTCTAGATTGTGATTTAATTAGATGCTGGCGTGTGGTTCTATTGATATAGACGCCATAGCTTATTATAAACTTGAGGTTTGTTTAATTAAAAAGGAACAGCTATTAGTCATGCCCATTTGCATTTGATGGCTGGGTAGGGCTAGTCAATCACGGAAAAGCGTTAGTTTTTCACGTATAAGCTGGATTTTTTGAGTAGTAGTCATTGCAAGTAATGGGTTATGTTCCTTTAAGGGATGATTTCAAAGGCAGGTGGCTTCATTATGTCGTTGATGCTGTGTTGTTAAACTCCATTTTCTACCATTTTTAGGGTCTATGCTAGTACTTGTTAGCACTGTCCCTATATGGAATTTAAGGCATTTCCACATTATATTCTGCATTGATATAGATAAACCGAGAATCGTGATATTAGCCTATGATTTTAAAATTTTTATTGTTTAACTAGTTTTTATATAGTAAATAATTTGTTAGTATATTTATTGTTTAGCCCCTGGCTTCACCCATGAATATTACATTGCTGGTCCATAGTGGTGAGGCTGTAGACCATTTACAGTGTATTTTATTCCTTTGTACTAGAGGTGTGGATTCGGGTAATCGGGTCGGTTTCAGACATGTGTCATTCGGTTTGGTTGTATTTCGGATCGGTTATTTTTCGGTTGCGCGCTATGCCGGGTCGGGTCGGTTAGCTACGGTTTGGTTGAAGATCGGTTATTCGAGCTATCGGGTTAGCATCGGTTCGATGTTGGTTGAAATTCGTGTCGAGTGTCAATCGCTCTCGAGTTGTCATCGGTTAATAATTGGTTTGGTTTTGTCGGGTATAGATCAGGTTTAGAATTTTTTTTTTAAACAAAATTCGGCTACGTATTCCAATTACTATCGATCGAGTTAATATCAAATTAAGTTAGTCATTTTTTAATAGATGACAAGATTTCCTTTACTAAAGCAAAGTAGTTAAAAAATGCAAATTAATTAGTGATTATTATTACTTTGTTACTTTTATTTGTTTGATCGGAAATTAAAGTTATAAAGTTCTATTAATTTTCATCTAATTTGATTAAAAGTAGTTAAATAAACATTGATTATTGATTATTAACTCTGAATATATATAATCATGTATTAATTAAATTTAATTTATTAAAATATCTAACACTTTATTAGGCTAACTAATAAGATGATTGAATATGAGTCTATTATACTTCTAAGTAAAAAATTGGTTTAGATTTACAACAGTTCGATTTAAAATGCGTTTGTGTCAAGTTGGTTTTAGTCGGATCGAGTTCGGTTTCGAGCATGATTCAGGTCGGATATGACTCGGGTCGGTCATTATTAGGTTCGGGTAATCTCGGTTAATGGTTATGTGTTGATTACAAAAATTGGTCGGTTTATTTTCGGTTTCGGTTCGGGTTTTAGATCGTATTACTTTTAAACAAGTGTACTTTGTATATTATTTTTTGAAGTTGCAAGGAAGTTAATTAATGATTAAGACATATCCCGGAGATTTGATTGGTTATTAGGAATATGATTGAACAAGAGATAAGAGAAAGGTGCTCCACCAAACGCGGTGGTTGTTTCTTTGTAAATGTAATAAAAAGAAATGGTAATATTATTGAATAATGAAACAATATTTTTTCTTTCACTTACCTTATTTTCAGTTAGGTAGTCTGTGTTAAGTGCAGATATGGTGATGGAAGCCAAGTAATTTCGGTGATAAAATATTCTATTGCATTACTATTTAAAAATGTAATATTGTGTGAATGAAAATTTGTGGAATTTTTTTTTCATGGTTAGGTTTTTATTAACTTGGGAACAATATAGTAAATTTTGTAAAAAATTACACTTAATTTTTTTTTTTTTTTGTCATAACTATTTAGTACTAATAACTAAATTAAAGAGTTTCAAGTAAAACAATAGAAATAAATTATCACTTTTGCTTTAGGATTGACCATTCAATGGAGGTGTTATATTGCGGAAAAGTTTCATGACCTTTTAAATGATTTTCCTCATCAAGCGAGATGCACATTTCAAATGATTATTATTAAAAGATTTTAGAGGTTCATTTTAATATAACATCTAAATGAGACCTGAGTTGATGTAGCCTAAACTGCAATGTCATAGATAATGTTGATTTTGCTTCATTTTTGTTTTATGTTTCTCGCTTACTATGTTAACAACGTTTGTATTTTTGTTAGGTAAAAATATATATAATTGGGCAAACCCAATAAGACGGGTCTCACAAGTGAGACGGCCTTACTCAAGATTTTGTGTTTTACTTTTCTAATGATAAAATTGAGACTGTTGACCATAATATGACTATTTTATTAACAACACACGTGGGAGTTGCAACTCTTAGCTTTTTGATGAAAATTCTTGCTACATTAGAGTTGTTTCTTTAATCTAGATTACCAGGTGAAGCTTTGTTTCATTTGGTGTTACTGGTTTATTTATGATTGAATTAGTGTTCAAAATCGATAATATTTGAATTATTGATTGTGAAAATTATTGAGTTTTTACATTTGATGTTATGAAATTGTTATGGTTTTAAAATTTTTACAATTTAATGTGACTTTAATAAACCTATTATAAGATTACTCTAGTTGGCATTGCTTGATTTACTAAGGATCATTATTAATGTATCTACTTGGTGTGTTTGTTTTAGTTAATTAATAATTATGTGATTAAGTGTATATCTTTTTATTTTTATCAATTCTAAATAATATAAGAAAAAAAGGAAATAAAAAGTATATATGTAATTTTTGAATAATAACAAAGCTTTTGAAACATAGAATGGATTTCAAGTATTCTTTTACAATAAAAATGGTTAAACAATTAAGAAATTGCAACTTCTTATTTTCGCAAAAATTCTTAAATCATTCGTAACTACAATTCTATTCTACGATTCGATTCTGAAAGTTGTTTTCGATGGAAAATTTGAAACAATTAAGCAATTTTATCAAAAAAAAAAATAAACAAATGAGCTACGGGTAAACTTAATTCTAAAAATAAGCGTTCTTATGTCCGAACCTAAGGTTAGGTTTGTATGCAGTTATTCACTGCGAACAAAAAAATTGATCAAAAAAGTCAACATTATTTGTTCGCAGTTATTAACTGCTAATAAAAGGGAGACAATGTCATAACGTTAAATGGGATGAAAAAAACAAAAACATTGTTTGTTTGGACTTGTAACTACGAACAAAAATGTGTTCCACTTTTTCTGTTCCTTCTAATTAACGTTATGACATTTTCTTCCTTTTGACTTTTTTTTGACCAATTTTTTTGTTTGCAGTTAATAACTGTGAACATACCTAACCTTAGGCTCGGATATAAAAACGCTTATTTTTGGAATTAAGTTTACCCAAAGCTTTTTTTTTTTTGTTAAAATTGCTTAATTGTTTCAATCTTTCTTTTCGATTTAAGTTAAATTCACGCTTTTAACAACCTTGCCTATAATTCACCCGTTCTCTCTTTTAATATTCAATTATGAAACTAAGAACATTGCGTTTAAAACTTTGAGTATTATATTATTAACTGATATTAAAACATAAATTTTATGAGCTTAACTTAATATGAAACACAAATAGAGCTTGGACTCTTTACTTAAATTTGACATTTAATCTATGACCGAGATGTAAAATTCACAAAATTTTGTTTGAACAAACTAATTTTGGTTTTATTTTTAATATGAAGTTCAAATTTGTTCAAATTGAAAAAGGCTTAAATTTGAATACGAAGTCTGGTGTCGGGTCGAGTCGGAGTATTGGATGCTTATGAGGTCCATCTTCGGTCCGTCTTTGAATCGGACTCGGACTATAAAATTGGATTTAGAGTCGGGTATTTCTTTTTTTTTTCTTTTGGATTTTGATCGAACTAAATTTGTCGGATTGGGTTGGAACATATTAGTTTTTGCTTGATACCATATCAGTGTAAGATAATGCACTGTTGTGGCTTTCTCATTGATTTGCTCCTATATATACTTTAAATTGTTTTCTATAACAGACTAGCATGCGGCCCTCCAAATTACAGTATCAAATTTCATAATGTAATCTTATACACAACCAGTAAAAATAATACAAATGAAAATATAATGTCAATGTGTTGCAAAGATGTGAATAATGCAAAGACTGAAAATGTATAGGTAGTAGTAAGCTGCAACATCAAAGTAAAGTATGAAAACGTATTGAAGCTTTATATGTTCAGCCTTAGAGCGTAGCGAGGTTGTTCAACATACATCACAAAACAATTTTTAAGAAAGTAGGTTTGTCTTTAAGCCTAAATCTATTCATTGTGAATTTGACCTTTATAACATAATTAGGCAGACAATATGACGCATAATATGATCTATGTAAACAAAGTTATTACTTGACAGCATTATCTGCTGCTAACAAATTCATTGATCATGTCATTGACATACCTACGTAAACAAAGCCAAATCTTCTATTCATTCCATGAGGATAAAGGTGGAGTTTCCGAGTTCTTCCAGGTGCTAGAAAGAGATGCATATCGATCACCCTTAACACTGATTTGAAAGGCCAAGGATTGAAGCTCGGTCATTTCCTCAGAGGTTAGCTTCAAAGATAAGGCGTCGATGTTTTGGTTGAGGTTCTCAATTTTAGTGGTTCCTGGGATGGGACACACATCTTCTCCCTGGTGATGGACCCATGCAAGTGCAAGCTGTGCTGGAGTACATCCTTTTTTCGCTGCAATTTCTGAGATGTGCTCAAATATCAGTTTGTTATGCTCTTTATTCTCGGGTCTGAATCGTGGGAAGGACTGGTCCAGAAAAGCACAAAGAAATCAGCATGGAGCAAGCGGTCAGTACACGAAAGAAAATTATGTGAAATAGTTTCAGGCATTGTTGCTTATCCGTCATACTCATACCTGTCGCCTGTCCTCCTTCGTGAAGTTGTCTACAATCTTGGGTCCGTAAGAGAGAAAGCCTCGTCCTAAAGGACTATATGCCACAATTCCAATCCCAAGGTCCCTAAGTGAACATAATAGCAAAGTTAAAGTAGTAATCTGTCAAGCTTTGTTCTCCTTACAGTTGATCATGCAACATGGAAGAAGTCTCACCTGCAGGTAGGAACTATTTCTTCCTCCACATCTCTAGTCCATAAGGACCATTCCAACTGAACTGCGGTTATGGGGTGAATAGCGTGCGCTCTTTTGATAGTTGATGCAGAAGCTTCAGACAGACCAATGTACTTGATTTTACCTTCTGCTACCAGTTTCTTAAGTTCTCCAATCTATGTTTATAAGTTAAAAGGAGATAAAACACCTTATAAATATAACTTTTTTATCAAAGAGAAATTAGTGCAAATATACATGAATACTTTTACTGCCCATTTGGCAGTTAGTATTAATTGTTGAGAATGATTATGGAAAGTTTGTTTTATTTTAGTAGGAAAATCTCTTAACATGGTTAATTATCATGCTTGTTCTCCTTCACTCATCATATTCTTCACAAAAAAATTTTTTTATGATCAAAGTTTCATTACCATGGAAATGTCGTTATAGTACATTTCTATAACTTTACACTACAAATCATCCCTATTACTATCGTTTAGTACTAACAATCAAACGGATAACTAACTCTAGCCCTCAAAATGGTTCACAACTCACAAGTCAAAGGAATATGACAATTGACAAGTACTATTTTCTTTCTTCTTCACTCATGGTTTTATGATAAATAGAATTTCATGTTTGGCAGCAATTCAAATTTACCAGAGATGTAAAACATCTAATCTAACAGAAAGTTTTTTGCAAGTTAATTTCACAAGCTTGCAACTTTAGGTTCCAAAGCCAAAAAGAGTGAAGATTATTAGTTCTTAGTAATTTGGCTTTTTCACATGTGCATAAATTCAATATAGAAAACTAATAGAGCCATCAACAAAAATTTCTAGCACATAGCATATTGCAACATCATGAAAAAATAGTAAATATTGAAGAGATGGAGGCAACGAACAAACCGTCACTTCAATGGGAACTTTAGTATCAATGCGATGTTGATAATAGAGGTCAATGCAATCAACCCCTAGCCGCTTTAAACTTCCCTCACACGCAGCTCGTATATATGCAGGATCCCCTCGAATTTCAAACTTACCCCCAACATTGTTGATGCCAAATTTGGTAGCCAATTCAACCTTTTCTCTCCATCCTTCTTTCAAAGCCTGCCCAATTTACAAGGTAAAGGGAAGAATATGAAAGGGTCACAGACCCAACTCAGCCAACTAACCATAACAGAATAAGGCAGATCCTATTTAGTTTGCTGAAAGCTGATATGAACGTAATGCCAGAACCACACAAAATTCATAAAAACTTCCAAAGTAAACCCAAATTGATAACTTGCCATTATGTATTGACCATAAGAAAAGCTAAAATATGGATCAAATTCCCATAAGAAAGTGTTGTGCCAAGTTTCAAATCTCTTAGTTTGGGAGAAGATTATGATCATCTTATTATCAATTTCATGGCTTGCACACTAGAGGATGATGTTGGGTGTGGAATGAGGCATTGGAGCTTGAGGCTTGCATCATTACTTGAAGCAAGAAGAGAGCTTATTGAAGAGTGCCTTCAAGAAGGCAAGAAGCACCTTGGACAAGGTAAGAAAGTGTATAAGGTGTGCCTTAAACAAGGCAGGAGAAAGGGGTGCCTTGAACCAGGAAGGGCAACAACAGTTCATAAAAGAACACTGAAGTGAGTGCTCGTTCGAGCACTCTGGTGCAAGGCCCAACTTTGCAATTGTTTTAGCTCAAACGTGTTCGGCAACTTTGGGTTTTGCGCTAGAGTTTATTCTAATATAAGGTCCCTTAATCAGGTTTAAACATGTTGAGGAGGCTAATACAAAGAGACAGAGAGGTTGAGAGCCTAAAGAGTTCCTCTTATATTAGATAAGTGACTTCCATTAAAGGTGAAAACTTTAAGCTTGATAGTGTTTGATCAAGCAATGTGAGTTGAATTTCATTAATGTATTGTATAAAATATAATGCAATTTGAGGGGAGGTGACCAAAACACCATTTATTTGTGTGTGCTTTATTCATCAAAGCTTCAATCTTTGTGCTTGTTCTTGTTCATACTTTATTTTTCTATTTCATTTTTCTACTTCTTCTACATCTCTTCTCACATTGTTAGGTCCAAGACCCTCTCCTTCAAAACGAAACTTACCTACTGGATTAATTACCACCAACCCATCACATTATCACAGTTCAACTGCTCACTGGTGTTAATCAACAAAATCCACTACACAAACAAAAACATACAAAACCCAAAATTTGATCATGTTCTAGGTCGGTGGCGGAGAAAAATTGACAAATTCTATAAAGGTTCCCGTGCACTTTTAATAATTATGATATTTTTCTAACAATTTTGTATTTTTAAACACCTAACATATACCAATACCAAGTAATTTAGTATTGAAGCCCTTAGTTTTTCGGGGTCCTGTGTGATCGAACATGTTGAACATGCTCAGAACCTCCCATGTGCCGGTAAGTACAATACCTAGAGCACAACAAAAGATGAGAAATTGTTGAAATTGATGATAAATAGAAATTGATAAACTGTTAATTACCTTCCCGAGAAGAATCTCATTAGTGTGAGGGCCATACATATCAGAGGTATCAAGGAAGGTGATTCCAGAGCTAATAGCATGGCGGATAAGAGAGATCATGTCATCCTCAGGTTTGGGAAGGCCATATGAAAACGACATACCCATACATCCCAGACCTTGAGCAGACACTTCTAGACCTTGAGAACCCAACTTCATTCTAGGAACTACCGTTGCCATTTCTTTCTTTCTTATTCGATTTATTTTCTTCTGTTAATGGATTATGAATATTAGTAATGGAGTAGTCCTTGCTAAAGCCTAAACTAATTTTAAAGTTAGAGCAAAGGCAGAGGAATGCGTCACTGATGGAAGTCACCAGAGTGGTCGTCAGACTTAGATTGTGTTTGGATAGAGCATTGGGTTGGAAAGGAAGAAAACAGGAAGAGAAGAGAAGAGAAAGGGTGGGAGAAGAATGGAAGACTAGAAAATAAAAAGAGATAATTTATTTGTTTGTTTAGAAGGGAAATATAAGGAAGAGAAAGGGAAAATATGAAATTTTTGTATTAAATATTATTAAAGAAAAATTACATAGTTTCATTCAAATTAGAAAATAAAATGGTAACATAGTTACAGTCAAATTAGAAAATAAAATGGTAATAAGTAATAACAAAAGTTATTTTCACCATTTTGATAGTTAATATATTCTTTTTTTTCAAATTTTTCTATTAAAAGACCAAAACCCTTCAAATCCCCTCTGTTAGTGCAAGTGTTAAAACTTTTAATAATGAAGTTAACTTTGAACATATAATCGAACATGCCTTAGCTTGTACTTTAGAGAAGGACTTTGAGTATGGGTCGAATGGAAATCAATTGGTGTTTGGAACGATTAATAAAGCGATCGATATGGAGCGTTTGAGGCTTCACTAACTGTGTGGAATCATGCCTTGAACGAGGCAAGGCATGAGAATAAGGTTGCTCGAACAAGGCAACGAGAAAATAAGAAACAAAGAGCATCAGGGGGGGTCTGCTTGTTCGAGAAAAAAGCTGCTCGTTTGAGCAGACAATGCAATAGGTTCTAATAGATTTCTAACAAGGGTGCTCGTTCGAGCATATGGGCTGCTCGTTCGAGCACCTTGCCTAGGATTCGTTTTTGGACTTTTGAGCTATAGTTTGGCTTTGAAGATGCTTTATTTCTTGCTTAATTGCTATGTTTATTGTATGCTTTGATGGTGAGTTACGAGGGAGTTCGAGAATGATGTATGCCTTCCCTACAAAAGGATACATCATTCATAGAACCAATCACCACAAAACACACAACACATGTTGAGAGAGCTAGTTCATTTTAAGAAACTTGAGAGTGTTCTTTTTTGATTAGTATTGTGATCGTGAAAGATTGTTCTCATGATAAGGAGAGTTATATAATACATTGTGTTGCTGAATCCAAATATAAATAAACTTTTGTTGAGGGGCAGGTATCCAAGATACCTCATAAAATCATTGTGTCCATTCTTTTATTATTTTTTCTTATTATTCCCATCTTGTTTTTCATTAGTATATCAGAGCAGAGAGCGCGTCGTGGGCAAATTGGTGAAGAAAAGTGAGGTTATAGTGTGGTAAAAACAACATGAGTGAAGGGGGAAAGTTACATATTCCATTGTTTGATGGGAGAATCAACTTTGCTATATGGAAAAGTTGCGTGGAAGATTGTTTCGTGCAAATAGGCATCAATGATGCGCTTCAAAAGGAGAGGCCAAATAATATAGAGGCGATAAGATGGACAACAATGAGAAAAAAGGCGGTAAGCACAGTTCGGTTGGCCATTGCACTCAAAATCAAGTATCACTAATTAAAGGAGACCAATCTTAGTGAGTTGATAGAGAAACTAGAAATTGCGTATGCTTCTAAATCCGTTACAAATAAACTTTGCTTGAGGTGGGAGCTGTATCCACTCGTGAAGGATGGGGATACAACAATGCAAGTCCACATCAACACATTCAACAAGTTGGTGTGCCAATTGTTGAATGCCGATGAGATATTGACGGATTAGGAGTTAGCCTTACTCCTTTTGGCTTCACTTCCCAAGGACTATAAAAAATATAGTCCAAACATTGATCATAGGTAGGGACTCTATTACTCTTGATCAAGCATTGGTTGCGTTGAGAGAGAATGATAGGTTCATGGTGAGAAGAGAGGGAGAAGAGAAGAAGAGTGTTGGGGATGGCTTGTATAGTGAGGGTTCTAATAGGGGGAGAACCAAGGATAAAGGATATCAAGAAAAGGAAAAGTCTCAAGGGAGGGGTGACCTTAGTGACAAAGAGTGTTACTATGGTAAAAAGAAAGGGCACATACAAATAATGTGCAAAGATGTGAGAGAAGACCTTAAGAGAATGAATAGCTTAAGGGATAGAGGGAGAAAAGAAAGTGAGAATAGTGGGAATGCCGCTTTAGGCTTTGTGACTAATGATGATGATGACTATGATGGGGCTCTAGTAGTTGATGGGGGAATGGTTAATAGCAAGGAAAGGGTAATTGATTCCGGTTGCTCATTCCACATATGTTGTGAGAGGGAGAAATTTTCTAAGCTTAGAATGAGTGATAAAGGCCTTATTAATTTACCAAATGATGAAAAGGTGAAAGTAGAAGGTATGGAGAGGTGATTATTGAGACACATGGAAGTGTCAAGAGAAGACTTGGTAATGTAAGTTATGCACCTAAGTTTGACAGGAACCTTAATTCATTGGGTAGATTAGAGAAAAATAAATGTACTTTCAAAGCTAGTGGAGGGACTTTGATGGTCATTAGAGGGATCCTTGTCCTTATGAAGGGAAAAAGGAGTGACAACAACTTGTATGAGTTACAAGTTGGAAGTGGTAGCCTAGGCCACAAACTTGATGATGGTGTTATGTGTGGGTCAAATAAGGTGACATTTGAAGATAAGGAGAGTGTTCAACTTGTGGGTGAGCTTTTTAGTGCATGTACCAAAGCTCTTAATAAAGACGTTAACTTTGAGCATATAATCGAATATGCCTTAGTTTGTACTTTGGAGAAGCATTTTGAGTATGAGTCAAATGGAAGTTAATTGGTTTTTGGTACGATCAATAAAGTGATCGACGTGAAGCAGTTGAGGCTTCAATAAATGTGTGGAACCATGCCTTGATCGAGGCAAAGCATGGGAATAAGGTTACTCGAGCAAGGCAACGAGAACAAGAAACAGAGAGCCTCAGGGGGTTTGCTCGGTCTAGCAAGCAAGCTGCTCGTTCAAGCAGACCATGCAACAGGTTCTAGTAGCTTTTTGACAAGGGTGCTCATTTGAGCACATGGAATACTCGTTCGAGCACCTTGCCTAGGATTCATTTCTGGACTTTTGAGCTACGATTTGGCATTGAAGATGCTTCATCTCTTGCTTAATTGCTATGTTAATTGTGATGTTTATTGTATGGAGTAATTGTGTGCTTTGATGGTGAGTTATGAGGGAGTTCTTGAATAATGTATGCCTTCCCTACAAAAGGATACATCATTCATAGAATCAATCACCACAAAACACACAACACATGCTGAGAGGGCTAGTTCATTTGTAAGAAACCTAAGAGTATTCTTTGATGGTGATCTTATTTTTTTTTCTCTCTTCTACACACTACCTCTTTTCACCCCTTTCAAGTTAAATTATATTAGTTTTTATTTAACTTTTTTAGGGTATGTTAATTTCATTGGTATTATCTAGTGGGAAATTGGTGAAATTTTATTTATAAATGGGCAATTGTGTTTGATAAACATTGATGCTAATATTTTCATACAATTGATGCCTACTAAGTACTAATATCAAAATCCTATTCATCTATTTTTTTAAAAAAAAACTAAAAAATAGATTATAATTAACTTTAATAGTAAAATATTACATTTTGAAAATAATAAATTTAGTAATTTGGGTTAATGATGGTTTTTGTACTAAAAGTCTTGTATTTATTTTTGTTGATTTACAATTGTTAATGGTGGAGAAAAAGAATGAAAATAGATATAAACTTAGAGAAAATAATGAATGATTCATTAAAATTGGATAAATTGAGATGTATTCGATCTTGAAAAACTAAGCAATGGATGATTAAAGTTAGAACTACCATTCTTTTTTAGGTTATATTGCTACATATTACAAATTTGAAACTCAAACTTGATTAAATAAATAAATAATTAATCACTATTTTAGTATTGAAAGTAAATTCTATAGCCCCTCTTATTTGAAACTGAAACTTGATTAAATAAATAATTAACGTACTATCAAATTTGAAGCTCAAACTTGAAACAAACTCAGAAACACCATTAATAAACTTGATCTTTATATGAAAGATTGATGAATATAGTCTCACTTTATGTATGACGAATAGAAACTCAGAATAAAATACACATTAGAGTTGGACATTATATTTGTTGAAACCAAGAAAGGAAAGAGAGAGAAAGAGGAAGAGCAGGAAGAAAGAGATGAAATGATTAAATGGAGTTGGCTTTTGGAAGTATAAATATAACAATGTGTGGAAAACCCTATTAAAGACAAGGTTTTTTATAGATAAGAAAACACGTCTTAGACAACATTTTCCATTTGTTGACTTAAAACCCAACTTTAAGCCCATTTGGTTTTAAAATCTCTGTTTTAAACAGTGTTTTTGCTTGAAGCTTATTTTTGCAAATATTTTTACGTGACACTCTTTCTATATATTTTAATCAAAAAGCTCAAAATAATAAAAGTTCTTGAGTATGGAGCGAATAAGACCTCATACCCACAACTAGAGGTGTTCATTCTGGTCATTTGGTCGGTTTCAAATGTGTGTCATTTTGTTAGGGCAGTATTCAAATCAGTTAATTTTCAGCTGCAAGCCGTGAAGGGTTATACTTAGGTCATATCAGTTAATTACCGGTCAATATAACAACGATTATTCACGTTATTAGGTTTGCACTAGTTTTTTATCAGTTGAAGTTCAAGACGAGTGTCAATTGGGCTCGGAATTGGTCTATAATTAGCTCAGTTTTTCCGAGCACAAATCGAGTTTGAGCTTTATTTTTGAATAAGAGTTGGTAATAAAGTTCTATCAATTAGGTTAATATCATATTAAGTTGATACTTGGTTTTTAAATTAATGTATATTTATTTACTTACGAAAAATAATTATCGGTTGTTTTATTTGATGCGTCAAATCAATTTGTTTTAATTGTTTTAATAAGGGATATAATACTCCTAATATTTTTATTTGTTAACACTTGATTTTTAAATCAGTTATATAACAATGTTAAGTTTCAGAATTGTTTCACTTCAGTAATTCAAATGCATAGTAATTTATAGGGTTGACTTGCAAACATTTATAGTGTATATGACCATTATTTGATATAACAAAATATCGAGTTGATGCTTTTGATATATATATATATATATATATATATATATATATATATATATATATATATATATATATATATATATATATATATATATATATATATATATATATATAACTATACTTCAATTTATAGAAGTTTATTTATGTAAATATTGTTTACTCTATTAGACTAACTATTTGATGATATAATAGAATATGAATCAATTATATTTTAAATTACAATATAATCAAAACTTGATCTTTTAAAGTATGTTCTTATAGTAAATAAATTCAATAAAAAAATTCAATGTGGTACTTACAATAAATCAAGAATACATTGGAAATTATATACAATAGCAATGTGTTTTATTGAATCGCGAGAGGTCGAATTTTTTGATCTTTTTTTCAGATGGTAGCATTAAACATTTACACTTAAGTTTTCCGTAGTCTTAATCATCGAAAAAACGTTTGTTTCCGTTAATTCAATCTTTTTCTTCTTTATTATTCTTAATTGTCTCTTTCCTCATTACTTTCTTAAGTGTTCTTCCTCCATTTGTTTCCTTCTCACGATCCATCGAATGGAATTTAAAATTGTAATTCCTCGAATGTAAAATTGGAATCCCTCTCATAATCTTATTCATTTATCCACGCATAATTAATTTGATTATATCACCTAGTAAATATTCATATCCTGATTCTGAATGCATGAAAAAAAATTGGAACTTGCTATTTTTTTGTTCAAAAGTTGGCAATTCGCCCAAGTTAATCCTAAATCTCAATCCATTGGTGAGTTGTCAAACTTGCTTAAATGGATTCTATGTTATAGTATCAGGTATGAAATCGAAGGTTGTGGTGATGATTTCAACAGTGGAAAATCAAAGTTAAGGCTCGATTTTTTGCGTTTACAAACCCTGTTTCTATGCGTTTATTAATCTCAAGACAAGTTGTCTTTGCTAGTATCTGGTTCATTTTATGAAACTCAATACATGAGTCTTTCGCTTTCAAAGTCGGTTATGGAACATACTCTCAGTTCTGATTTTGATAATGGCAAACCTAAATTTCAATTTTCATTTAATTTTACCTTCGAATCTAGTTGTGAGTATCTTCTTGAATTACTTGGAACCCAAGTGCTGAGTTGTGCTTGAAGGATTGAATAAACCCTAATTCCCAATTCGATTTATTGAAATTCAAGCATTTAAAATGTTGTCCCATATATGTTGTGCTGCTCCTATATCAGTAGCTTTTAAAATGTTGTCTTGTTGCCTTGGATTACTTGGAATCTAAAGTAATTGTTGAACCCATGAAACTGGAAGCAAAATGTTGTGTTGTGAAAGGGAGGATTTTGGTTGGGTTTTTGGGTATAACCCTTTTCTTTTTTTTCTTTTTTTTTTTTTTTTTTTTTTTGTACGATTTTATAACTTTGTCCCCACATTGAAAAAAAAATGAGTGGTAACCTCTTACATTAAATTATAAAAGCATACTCATCTTTTACCTATATATTGTCTTTCATGTATAATTATAAGTCACCATTTATACTTAGGTTAAACTATATATGTGATACTCCTAATATTTTATAATTTAAAACATTTATAAAAAATTTCAACCTAAGAATTGGTTTTACATTGATAAATAAGGAGTGATGGGCATGTGGAACAGTTGGAACTTTTTTGCTTGTAATATAAATGAAAAAGTCATCAAGGAGACATGTATGACTGTTTGAAGGTTAGTATATCTTTTTTATGAGTATTGTCAGTGTTGTCATCAATAATTTTGGTTTATTAATTTGATTTAATGTTGTCATCTACAATAGATTGTCATGGTTAGATTAACATTGACAATTTTTGCTTGAATAGAAGAGGGAAGCATGGTGGCAGATGAGGTGGTAGTAGGGTGGCAGGAGGGGTGACAGAGGGGGAATGAGGATTCAGAAATTGTCTCTCTTTTTTAAAATTTTTATTATTCTATTTTAGTTTTCCTTTGTTTTTTTAATTTACCTATAAAAACATATCATAATTTGCACAATAACATTCTTTGTTAAGTGACTTAATAGTTTAGATTATTCATTGTTAATTAAAAGTTGAGATTATTATAGAAAAATTAATAAAAAGTTGAATTATTCAAAGTATTAATTTCATAAAAGCTCCAATTGCAATCTAAGGAAGATAATCAAGTGGGATATAAAGAACTAAAGAATGTCACTAATAAACACCATAAAAGCTCCAATTGCAACTAGAGGTGAACACGGTCCGGTTTGGTCTGGTTTGACACTTAAATTAGATCAAACCAGAAATTCCGAAAAAATATTTTTCGGAGTGAATTGGACCGTTTAAATCACCAGACCGGACCGGACCAAACCGTTTTACAACGGTCCGGTCTGGTCTGGTCTACAGTTTTTTATTTTTATATTTTCTTCCAAATTAATACATGTATTTATGCAAACATTTCACACCTACAATTAATAAATATAATAATTTGTAATTAGTTGATAACATCAACATCATTTAAGTATATATTGCTATATAAAAATAACTACATCTTAAAATATCTAGGTAGTAACTTAATTTTTTAAATACAAAATTATGATTTTTGACCATAATACTGTTTGCTGTCCGGTCTGGTCTGAAATATAAAAAAATCGAGACCAGACCGTAAACCGTAATTTAATTTAAAAAAAAAACAGACCAAACCATTTAAACCGTAGACCAGACCAAATACTAAAATTCTGGTTTAGTCCAATTTGGTTTACGATTTAGACCAAACTTTGTTCAGCCCTAATTGCAACCTAATAGATTGACGAAATGCTTGAATGGTCAGTTGATTTAATCCCAATATACAAAAGTACCAATTGATCTTCAATGAACTAAATCATAAACTTCAACTATCTAATAAGTGTTTGAATGTGGATTTGCAATAAGAGCTAAAAAATACAAGATTAATAAAGGAAGAATATATAAAGAAGATATTTTTAACTAAGAAATACTAAAGAAAACTTGGAAGAAATTGTTGTAGAAGGATGATCCTTGATGGTCTTCTGCTCCTTTTATAGAGGCAAGATAAATCGTTGGTGGTGCTCTCATGATTATTTGTGAGATAGATAGGCTTTACATGAGTGGAAAATAAGGTTGGTGGGTTGCAGATTATGGAAAACATAGAGAATGGGAGAAATGGACCATTTAGCAACTTTAAAAAGCGTGATTATTACTGACCGTTTAAATCACTCGACTCGAGTCAATCCGCTTGAATTAGTCGAGCCACCATCAACTATAATGTATAGAAACTTCAAAGTTCAGGCAGAAAGCAAAAGCTGGACCCACTTGACCCGAGCCAAAGTCGCTCGACCTGGTTGAGTAGATGCTCTGTACTTTCGGTATGCACTATTCCAATTCACATACGCTATTGGAAGAAGAACTGCAACTCACTCGACCTGAGCCAACTCGCTTGACTCGCAGCAACTTGTTCTACCTAGTCCAGCGACCTTCAAAAAAGCTCTGGTTAGCTTATGTCTCAAATGGAAGTCTTTGGTATGCTCAACCTAGCTTAGTTTGACCCAATTTTAGTTAAATGAAATGTCCCTCTTAGGATCTCACTTTGCTTGGTTTTCTTAACTCCGCTCATCAGCACTTGCTTCCTTAAGCCTCTGGAGCTTAGGTGAGCAGTTTGCATGCGTGAAATGTGCTTGACGACAAGTTTTATCTGAAATGTACAAAAACACCAAAACACCCAATTAAGCATAGAATGTGAAATAAAGAGATCGTAGTTATGCATGTTATGAATGGTATGTGTGACTTGAGTGCACAAGTTAATGTGTGTAATCATGTGTGTGACTCTTGATTTGTGGAATGTAAATGGATGTAATTATGTGGTGAGTATTCATGATGAATTATGGGTGTTAATGAAGATTAATTAAGAAGAAGAAGAGACTTGATTTATAGTAGCTCGATCAGAATTCTGACTGAAGGATCAGAAAGGTCGCTCGATCTACCCGCTCGACCGAGCGAGTCATTTTGGTAGGTCGAGCGGTCAGACAGAATGCTCCAGAATGTTGCTGATTCTCGCTCGACCGAGCCGCTCAACCGACCCGCTCGACCGAGCAAGCTCCCTGTTTCGGTCGAGCGGATGTTCTGACATGCATGGGATGCTAGTTTTTGACTTTTCAAGTTCTTGGAGTTATTTCATATTATTCATTACTCAATATTAACTGTGTAATCAAGTGAACTATTGATATTCTAGTATCTAGTACTTCTCATACTCACACATCAAACACATCAAACACAACCCGTAAGCCAAACACATAGCCTATTGTTTTTATCTCTTACTCAATTGTAATTCTTCTTTAAGAAGTGTTGTTTATACTCATTCTTGATATAATATAAACTGAAACTACACACCACGGAGGACGTAGCCATCATTGGGTGAACCTCCTTAAATCCTTGTGTCCTTTTGATTAGCTTACATTGTCAAACATTGTTTTGTTCATTGTTGTTTGTATTGTTCTTAGCATCATAACGGTTTTGGCAAACGTTTTCAATTGGTATCTCAACCTTAATAAGCCAAATAATAGAGACAAAAGCATGAATGAAATGCAGCTAATAATTATTATTTGAACTTGTTATTGAGAATTTGAGACTAGAAATTGTGTGAATATTGACCTAAATTTATAAGATAAAAATACATAGTATTGTTGAACGAATCCTATCTTAAAATATATCGATGTTGAAGAGCCCATTAATATATATTTCCTCCCTTCTTTAATAAAGTTTTCACAAGAAATATTTACAAGAATTAACAAAAATAGAATCTTTTAGATAATTGATATATTATTTTATTGAATAATAGATTTGATTGATAAAAAGCGGGAACCATAAACATTAAAAATATATTAAAATAAAATTAGTGGAAAAAATATAAGAATCACAACTAATAAAAATACTTCGTGTTTATATATAGTTAGTGACAAACATGTGAGGATCATAATAAGGGATATGAAAATGTTAAAATGAATTTAGTGAAAAATATGTGGAGACAATAAGAATTATTAAAATATTATGGTGCGGAGGATGAATAAAGTGATTTTGTCTAAAATTTGTAATATTAATAGAGTGATTTTTTATGGAAACAACAAATGAAAATGATCGCCAAAAACGTTACGATGCTAAAACAAACAACAATTAACAAAATAAAGTTTGACAATGTAACTAAAAGGACACAAGGATTTAAGGAGGTTTACCCAATGATGGCTACGTCCCCCGTGGTGTGTAGTTTCTGTTTATATTATATCAAAAGAATACAAACAACACTTCTTAATGAAGAATTACAATTGAGATAGAGATAAAACAAAAGAGGCTATGTGTTTGGCTTAGGGGTTGTGTTTGATGTGTTTGATGTGTGAGTATGAGAGCCCTATTTATAGTACTAGGTACATGAAGATGAATAGCTCACTTGAATACATAGTTAATATTGAGTAATGAATACTATGAAATAACTCTACGGATTTGAAAGGTCGAAAACAAGCATCCCATGCATATCAGAGGATCCGCTCGACCGGATCAGAGAGCTCGCTCGGTCGAGCGAGTATCAGCCAAAACTGGGGCATTCTGTCTGACCGCTCGACCCACCAAAATGGCTCGCTCGGTCGAGCGAGTGGGTCGAGCGACCTTACAGATTCTTCTGTCAAAATCTTGATCGAGCATACACAAACCAAAACCTTTCATTTTCTTCATTAATCTTCATTAACACCCATAATTCTTCATGAATACTCCACACATAATTACACCCATTTAGTTACCACCATCCAAGAGTCACACTCCTGAATTCAACCCTTTAATGTGCACTCAAGTCACACACTACTATTCATAACAATCTCCACCTTGACTTGAGTTCACCCAAGTCAATTCATTCATCAATCCACTTCATAATCAAAAACATACACACCTCAAAATGCCCAAGAGGGCATTATTTCAAGCAAGGAGCTAAACCTACCAAGTCAACACATAATTCAAACTTGGTAGTAGGTAATGACTTTCACATCATGTCGGCCGGATTTTCCGTAGTGTCAATCTTCTTCAATAACACCCTTTTGTGCTCAACTTCATCCCGGATGAAATTATACTTAATATCAATGTGCTTGGACCTTCTATGAAATGTATTTTGATTTCTAGCCAAATGAATTGCACTTTGACTTTCACAATGCACATTTACCTCACACACCTCATTGCACATTTCACCAACAAGACCTTTAAGCCACTTTGCCTCTTTGAATGACTCGGCCACGGCTATGTACTCCGCTTCGGTTGTAGAGAGAGCAACCACATCTTGCAGCGATGATTGCCAACTTATCGCCGAACCACCCAAAGTAAACACGAACCCACTTGTGGACTTTCTATTATCTAGATCACCACCATAATCCGAGTCACAAAACCCGGTTAGCTTGCTTGCATTCTTCCCATACATGAGACAAACATTAGAAGTATCTTTCAAATACCTCAATAACCACTTTAGCGCCTCCCAATGTCCCTTCCCCGGATTAGACATATATCTACTCACCAAACTCACCGCATAAGCAATGTCGGGTCTAGAACATACCATAGCATACATAACGCTACCAACGGCACTAGTGTACGGAATTCTTACCATTTGCTCTTCTTTCGCCTTTGTTTGTGGACACAAATTCTTGGATAATTTGAAATGAGAAGCAAGAGGAGTAGACACACCTTTAGCATCATCCATAGAGAAACGTTGCACAACTTTCTCAATGTATTTCCTTTGACTAAGATATAGGATACCCTTAGCCCGATCTCTCAAAATCTCCATCCCAAGAATCTTCTTGGCTTCACCAAGATCTTTCATATCAAATTCACTTGAAAGAAACTCTTTCAAGTTCTCCACCTTAAACAAAGAACTACATGCTACTAGCATGTCATTAACATATAAGAGCAAATATAATAAAGAACCATCTTCAAACTTCTTAAAATATACACAACTATCATAAGAACTTCTAATAAAATCATGTGAAATCATAAAGGAATCAAACCTTTTGTACCATTGCCTTGGAGATTGCTTCAACCCATACAATGACCTCTTCAATCTACACACATGATTCTCCTTACCGGCTACCTCAAAACCTTCCGGTTGCTTCATAAAGATTTCTTCTTCAAGCTCACCGTGAAGAAAAGCCGTTTTTACATCCAATTGATGTAACTCCAAATCCTCCATCGCCACCAAAGCAAGCAATGCCCTTATAGAAGAGTGTTTCACCACCGGTGAGAAAACCTCTTGAAAATCAACACCCTCAATTTGAGAGTATCCCTTTGCAACTACCCTTGCTTTGTAGATGGGAGGAATATCACTAGAAGGACCCTCCTTCCTCTTGAATATCCACTTGCACCCCACAATTTTCTTTTTCTTTGGTGCAACAACGATATCCCAAGTTCCATTCTTTGCAAGAGACTCCATCTCTTGCTTCATAGCAATCAACCACTTGCTTGAGTCATTTGAGGCCATAGCCTCCTTGTACGTACTTGGTTCATTTAACCCTTCGACTTCGCTAGCAATGTTGAGAGCATAAACCAAATAATCACACTCTTCAATATACCTCCTTGAAGCCACGATCTTCAATCTTTGCGTAGTTGTGGACAAAGGAGGAGACCTTTTTTGAACATCATCATAATTTTTCTCATCATCAATATTAGAAGGTTGAACCTCCACTTGTGCATCATCATTTACATCATTATCAAAAGTTTTTTCAACACTAGATACAAGCATGCTATTTTCATCAAAAACAACATCTCTAGAAACAATTATTTTCTTTGATTCATTACACCACACCCTATACCCCTTTACACCCACTCCATATCCCACAAAAATACCTTTTCTAGCCCTAGGTTCTAACTTACCATCATTTACATGAATATAAGCTGGACAACCAAAAATCCTAAGACTAGAATAGTTTACCGGAGTGTTGTACCACACTTCTTGTGGCGACTTGAATTTCAAGGCGGTATGAGGTGAACGGTTGATCAAATAACATGCCGTAGCCACCGCTTCGGCCCAAAATTGCTTCCCCAAATCAGCTTGTTTTAGCATGCATCTAGCCCTTTCCAACAATGTTTTATTCATCCTCTCCGCAACACCATTTTGTTGAGGACGACCTGCAAAAGTTCTATGTCTAACAATACCTTCATTAGAACAATATTTGAGAAATTTATTATCAACAAATTCAAGACCATTGTCGGTTCTTAAGGTCTTGATGCTCCTACCGGTTTTCTTTTCAATCATCTTCTTCCATTCCAAGAAGACATCAAACACTTCATTTTTATGTTTTATAAAATAACACCAAACTTTCCTAGAGAAATCATCAATAAAGGTCAACATGTAACTACAACCACTAAGGGAGGGCATTCGAGAAGGCCCCCACAAATCGGAATGGACATAATCTAAAATTCCCTTAGTGTTGTGAACGGCGGGTTTGAAACTAACTCTCTTGTGTTTCCCATAAACACAATGTTCACAAAAACCAAGGTTCCCAAATTTCTTCCCATCAAATAAACCTTGTTTAGAGAGTTCAAACATACCTCTTTCGCCCATGTGACCAAGCCTCAAATGCCAAAGTTTGGTGTCATGATCGGACATTGTGTTTGTGGATACATTTGCCGAGCCAAGAATGGTTGAACCTTGAAGAGCATACAAACTCCCATTCAACCTATCCTTCATAACAACTACTGAGCCTTTAGCAACTTTCATAACTCCACCTTCACAAGTGATTCTACACCCGATCTTATCAAGAGTACCCAAAGACAAAATATTCTTTTTCAACCCCGGGACATACCTTACATCGGTTAAGGTCCTCACAATCCCATCAAACATCTTCACTCTAATGCTCCCAACCCCAACAACCTTACAAGTAGTGTTGTTTCCCATGGTAACATTTCCCCCATCAACACTTTCAAAAGTATAGAAGAAAGTTTTGTTGGGATTCATGTGGAATGTGCACCCCGAATCAAGAATCCATTCATTATTATCTTTGTACTCATGAGTGGCAACAAGAACATCACCATCATCACTATCATTCACATAACTAGCATTAGCATTGTTAGTTCCTTCCCTAGCCTCTTCCTCATTTTTCTTTTTTAACTTCCAACAATCCTTCTTGATGTGGCCCTTAAGCTTGCAATAATTACAAGTTTTATTTTTATTTGGCCTAATGGACTTGGACCTCCCTTTACCCTTGTTTCCACTCCCACTAGTGGAACCTTTCTCTTGTGGCCTCCCTCTCACAAACAACCCATCACTAGCATTGCTTTGTGACTTTTGTGATAATTATGAATCAATAAGGTCCCTTTGTGTTAAGGCACTCTTCACATCATCACTACTCAAATTATCTCTACCATAAAGTAGAGTTTCTCTAAAATTTTTATAAGAAGGGGGTAGAGAACATAAAAGATAAATTGCCAAGTCTTCATCATCAAGATTGACATCAATGTTTTGCAAATCCATAACAATGGAATAAAACTCATCTAAGTGAGGTTTCAAAGGTTTACCTTCCTCCAAGCGTAAATCGTAGAGTCTACTTTTCAAAAGTAGCCTATTGGTAACACTCTTGGCCATGTAGAGTGATTCCAACTTCTCCCATATACTCTTGGTTGTTGTTTCTTTAACAACCTCTCTTAGAACTTCATTGGAAAGGCATAATTGAATTGCCGATAATGCCTTAGTGTCTATCTCTTCCCATCTCGATGCGGACATTCCTTCCGGCATCTTATCTACACCATCAATGGCCTTATGCACACCATTTTGGATCAAAATGGCTCTCATTTTGACTTGCCATAAGCCAAAATTTACATTTCTATCAAACTTCTCAATGTCGAGCTTCATTGTAGTCATGATTCTCAAATCATAATTTCTTAAAACTCCGTAAAAACAACTTGGCTCTGATACCAATTGAAAATGATCGCCAAAAACGTTACGATGCTAAAACAAACAACAATTAACAAAATAAAGTTTGACAATGTAACTAAAAGGACACAAGGATTTAAGGAGGTTCACCCAATGATGGCTACGTCCCCCGTGGTGTGTAGTTTCTGTTTATATTATATCAAAAGAATACAAACAACACTTCTTAATGAAGAATTACAATTGAGATAGAGATAAAACAAAAGAGGCTATGTGTTTGGCTTAGGGGTTGTGTTTGATGTGTTTGATGTGTGAGTATGAGAGCCCTATTTATAGTAATAGGTACATGAAGATGAATAGCTCACTTGAATACATAGTTAATATTGAGTAATGAATACTATGAAATAACTCTACGGATTTGAAAGGTCGAAAACAAGCATCCCATGCATATCAGAGGATCCGCTCGACCGGATCAGAGAGCTCGCTCGGTCGAGCGAGTATCAGCCAAAACTGGGGCATTCTGTCTGACCACTCGACCCACCAAAATGGCTCGCTCGGTCGAGCGAGTGGGTCGAGCGACCTTACAGATTCTTCTGTCAAAATCTTGATCGAGCATACACAAACCAAACCCTTTCATTTTCTTCATTAATCTTCATTAACACCCATAATTCTTCATGAATACTCCACACATAATTACACCTATTTAGTTACCACCATCCAAGAGTCACACTCCTGAATTCAACCCTTTAATGTGCACTCAAGTCACACACTACCATTCATAACAACAAATAAAACACATCAAAATGAGAAAGGATAATTTTTTTAAGGAATGGAGGGAGTACTATATTTATAAGAATTAGTCTAAACTCTAATGTTATACATATGCATTCTATTTATTTCTAATAAGATGCATGGAAGGAACATGTTTTTATTTTTCTTTGAATACTCGTTACTTATTTATATTTTGAATCCATAATAAATACATAAAACATACTACTAAATTATTTATGATGAAAATATGTAAAACAATAGATAAATATCCATTGGTGGAGAAATGTATTGTTGTATGTAGTCCTCATTATGTTATTCACGTCTTTCCCTTTATCTATAAAATAGATAAATATTTGAAAAAGTTCAAGGAGAATGATAAAATACAAATACAATCTTATATCCACATACCTTAGGGAACAATAATTAAAATATACCACAATTGAGTAATCAATAAGACTAATGCTCAATATTTCTTTATAAAATATTTCAAAACACAAAAATATATTAATATACGCGTTTAATAATTCTCTTTTACTCATAACATATGACTCTTATGTATCAAATCTCGTGACAATTTATTTACATGATAACACTAGAACTTTACTCCAATCCACCACATAAATATTTGAAAATAAATATTGCATTATTAATATAAAAATTGAAATAGTTTTTTGTTAAAAGGAGTAGGTCGTATCAATTTTTTTATATGATAGTCAGGCTAGAAAGAGATAAATGAAAATCAAATTCAAATCTCGTCTAAAAAATATGATACTTGCTATCATGGAAAAAATGCTCATCATCTTCAACTTAACAAGTGCAAGGCAAGTTGAGATCCAAAATGGTAATATCATCAACACCATTTTCAGAATTGCAAGCATTAGAAGCAACACTACTATTGTTGCCCAATGATGATCCCAAAAGATGAGATCTTTTATGCCCACCAAGAGCTTGACCCGACCCAAATACTTTTAAACAAAATGGGCATTCAAAAATCTTTTTATTATCCTTGTTTGAAATTACTTCTTGCAACCCCTTTTTAGTTTGTGCCCTCTTTCTTTTCTTACAACTCAAGCTCTTGAACCTTTCTTTCTGAGTCACCCGAGCACTTGACTCGGCCGAGTCATCTTCCACTGATCTCACTACTCTAACCCATACATCCCTTGAAAGCATCATTAAGCAGAGTGCAACCTCTTCATCTTGACTAGTCTCAGATATTGAACTCACCAGAGTTGACTCAGTCATTGAGTCAGACTTGGTCATCCATTTCCTAGCTAACATTGACTTCTTGAGTTGTTTCCGAGTTAGATTGTGAGTTAACTCAGTCTCGCTCTCCCTGTCTTGAACTACTCCTGACCCTTCATCAAACAACTGATGAGCCTCTGATCCGCGTTTACTGATCAGAGACTGGATTGACTCTGATTCAGACTCAGACTTATGTGGAGGTTTTTTCTTAAGAGCTAGAGGAAAAGCGGCTAAGTGGGACCTCATATGACCACCCAAAGCTCTACCATTTAAGAATACTTTGGAACAAAGCTTACATTTGTGCCTTTCCATTACACAACTTTTATTCACAATTTAGGTTTCTCTCTCTAGAGTCTAAGACTTTTTCAGGATATGAAGTTGAAGTTGAAGTTGAAGTTGGAGAGGTTCTAAGTGTCAAGTGCTAAAGAAAAAGAAGGAGTTGGAAGCAAGCAATCTCCACCAAAATAGGACCCTGTCATGTATCACATAAACCCATTTATTACTGATTCCATTTTTTACCATTTAGGAGTGTTGTATACTTTTTCAAATTAATTACTATTAAATCATCAGGATTTGTTTCCTAAATAAAATTATTGTAACTTTTTATTATAAAAATACTAGTATCTCTTATGCTATTTATGATATTAATATTTGTTTATAATGTTGAAAAATTGTGAAGATATGCTATCAAAATATATTAATTAGAAAATTATTATTTTAACCTTTCTCTTTTATTATTTTTATTTATTTTATATGGAAATTTCATTATGTTCTTTTATTTAGTTTTATTCCTTTTTAGAATCAAATCATACATATAATACAATCATAGGAATACAAGATTACAAGCTAATAAAAGAACTATAAAATTAAAAATTTCATAATTTTAGAATATTTTGCCACATGAAATGCTTTAGCGGGAAATTAATGTTGACATGACAATTTATTTTGAAAACCTATTTTAGTCTCGATTATATGATAATATCTTTAACTAAATTTGATTACTTTTTAAATTTAAGTTAATACTAAATATTATGTTAATTTTTAAATTTAACATAAAATTTGAATCTTTTGTGTGACAAAAAATACATTTACAATATAGGTTAAAGTTTTCAATTTGCATTATACTTTCCTATGATATTATTAAATAAAAATTTTAAATAGCTAAATGTAGCTTTTTTTCCACTATAAAATTAAACATATTTACTGTTTTTTTACTCTCTCCATTCTTTTTTATTCTTCCCGTTTACTTTTTGCACAGTTTTTAAAGTAATTTTCGAGTCTCAATATCTTTAAATATGCAATATAAAAAATTATAAAAAATATATGATAAAAAAGTATACATTAAGACAAATCCAACGAGACACATGAATATATTTTATCTTTAATAAATCTCTAAAAACCATAATTACATTTTTATCTCCTTAAAGTTGAATATTCCAATGAATGAGAAGAATATTAGAGAATGAAGGGAGTATTACGCATTTTATTCTTTTCTCATAATCTCCTACATGGTTATATTATATACTAGTATAAAAATTCGAATGCACGAATTTGTTAGTATAAAAGTATATATAAATATAAATTTAAATAGAGATGCATTAATTAATTAAAGTTCTCATACTTTTTAAGGCAAAATCTGGGTAATTTTCCTACGACATTATCATTATGATTTTTTCTCATTCTCAAAATAATTTATGATTATCATGTATCTTTTGCTTCTTGATGAATATTCTTATGTAGCTTAAATTATATAATAATATTTTAAGAAAATTTAAGAGAACGTATTTTATTGTGATATGGCAATTCACTAGCTATAAGAATGCCATGTGAAATTTTACAGTGTTTTTATTAGATTGTATGATTAAATTAATTATCGAATTTTTATGAAAAAATTTCAACTTAATAAATATATTTTATAACATCATTTTTTAAAAATCACGTTTTGATATATTAATATTAAAAATCTCGTGGATTACACGAGATTTTATACTAATATAATTAAATAAAGAAACAGTTAGAACATGTATCAATCTTATAGGATAAAAAATATTACTCTTTCTCTCTTCTGTAGAAAAAAAAATAGTTATTGGATTATAATAAAAGTTTTTCTGAATACTTTTTATTAGCCAATAATAAACATCTTAATAAATAAAATTAATTTGATTGATTTACAAAATCTTATCAAATAACATCATATTTGCTAAATTTTCTACCTTATTCATCAATTAAGTCACACATTATCTTTTAATGATTATTGAAATACTATCGGATAACACACATATCATTTAGGTTACAAAATTTTCATTGCATTCATATATTATAAAAAAATATTTTTTTTTAATAAATCATAACAAGAAAATATTACTGAAATTATTTTATTTAAATAATTTTGGAACTTTTTTTGATGAATATTTCATAAATAGTTTATTTGGAGATTTTTGTGTTATTTGATGATAATTTTTATTTTGATTATAAATATTTTTAAGGTTTTCTATTATTATTTTTATTATTTATATAATTTTGAGAATAAATTTAATATAGACTTATTACAGAATATTTTTACTCTACACTAATTCTTATGGATTTTCTACCTTATTATTTTTGTTATTTGATAATAATTGTTATTTTGAGTGTCAATCTTTTTTATAGTAGGTAGTTTATAAATATTTATTCACTTAAGAATACATTCTGTTTTTTTAAAAGGCAACTAATAATTTACTTATAAAAATATCATACTGACATTTACAAGAGTCAAGAGAGTAACAATTGATCAAATACATAACAATTTTAATAAAATAAAATTCTATATAAAAAAAGTCACGATCATTATAAAAGTGATTTAACACTGAAGTCTTCTATGTATCACATTACTATTAGATACAACCTCCTCCGAGGGGTCTTTAGATATGTTGTAGGTTTAAAATAAAGATAAGTTTAATACTATAGATTATATTAGCTGAATTGACACTCATGATATCATCATATGTCTTTTTACCATAAAATTGATAATAAGACTCCATAATCTTACTAATAAGAGACTTTAAAACCCAATACATGAATAAATCAGATCTAATAAATAAATAAAATAACTCTATAATATAGAAATAATACTTTCTATTTAATTTTAAAAAACACTTTTGGATCATTTATGCTTATGAAGCTAGTAAAATAACTCATTTGTTGTTATGCGATTTAATTCTTATAGATTATTTATGATTGGTATTCAATGTAAAATCATTAAATTATTAATAAACTTTTTCTAATTTTAATACTCATCTATCAGTTTATAATTTTACAATCATAACATATATTAAAAGAACTGTAAAATTACAAATGACAACTTTTAAGAGCTTTGCCAAAACTCTTTTTTTTAACATGCTAATGTTGTAAGAAAGCCTATAACTTAGGGGTTCTTACAAGCTCTTAACAATGAACAAAGGAAAGAACAACGGAGGTGAATGAGAGGGAAGGAATGTCAAATAGAAAGGAGTAGATTTTTGTTGTTTTTGTATTAATTTCGAAACAAAAGGCAAAGGAAACGATAAATGACTAACTCAATACTCACTATAAATCCATGTAGCAAGTAAGGAGGCTCTTAAGGCACAAGTGTATTCGCCAATTACACTAAGCATAAAAACTTTTGCAAATACGACTCTAATCCAAGAATCATAGAAACAACGAGATTTGAAACAAAGTTGTTTCGAGTTTTTCTTTATCATTAATTCACTGAATAAAAACGGAGTACAATCTGAAATATATATAAAGAAAAGCAAAAACGAAAAATAATTACTGAAATAAACTAAGGAAGCCATGGGGGAAGAACCGGTCATAACTGTTTGGTGGTTACCAAAAGTGGCCAGTTGGTAAACCACTAGGTAACCGCCTCCCATGTGTCCATTTGGTGAGTAACTCCTTATGTAACTTCCGTCCCATGATTTCCTACTTACAAAAACTGAAAATAACTACTAGTAACTTACAAAAACCGAAAATAACTAACGAAAAACTAACTAAGATTTCTAGTAATTATTATTATTTTTGCAAATAGCTACTTTAGCTAACTTTGACTAAAAAGGACTTTGAAGATGATGGTGTTAAGCATGCATTCCACAAGCCCAAAATTGTTTGAAGCTTATCTGAAATTTCGACCTTATTTTCGTGCCTTGTATTGGTCTTCATCTTTGTCTTCTTCTTGATCTTGTACTTTCGTACTTGCATAACGACTTCTAAAAATACTTAAAGTAAAATGACGTTTTAACTAAACAACTAACATTTTAAACATAAAAGGGTAGACTCAAATAAACACAAACTGAAAGTTAGTAAATAAAATTAAAAGCTAGATAAAGACATGAATTAAAGATGGTCTTTGAAAGGTGGATTGAAAGATTGCTTGTTGTGTGAGGAAGGTTTGCCTATGCCAACATTGTTGAGGATGAACATTACAAATAAGATTGAGTGATGGCTTGGTCTAATCCACGCGAAAGCTGCTCTTGTATGATGTTGTTGATGTCTTTGGATAAAACAAGCCATGAATAAAATTTCCTCCGAATTTTGAAATATTTGTGGACCTTGATTTGCAACAACTAATTTAGTTGGCATGGCATTGTATTTGAAATTTGGCAACTCTGGAATTTTGTTTTTAAAAAAGTGATTACATAACAGCTGATAAAAATATAATGTAATGTTTTATGAAATCTTTGATTGAACTATAAATTAGCAATGATATGTTTATTTATGGAAAAAAATAGATTACAAATTATAATAAGTATGACATTCAATTTTAACAGTTTTTATTTATTATTGAAACATAATAAATAGTGTAGCAATCTTACAGTGCAACAATGATTATTTAAAATTAATTCTTACAATTTAGCCTTTATTAGCAGTATCTAATTATGGAAATGATTTACATAATCTTTTACACAAAAATTTATTAAGACGTAAAACAAGTAACAACATTAATATTGCTAATTTAAAATTAATATTGCACAGGATTTTGCTACGGTGTATTGTGATAGTCTAAGTGCCATTTGCTTAGCTAAAGATCAAGTGCACCATGATCGACCAAGCTCATTGATGTCAGGTATCATTTCTTGTGTACTAACAAGAGGGTAAAGGTAAAGAAGATCGGGAACGCTGACAACCCAACTGATTTCTTTACTAAGTCTGTTCCATTTAGTAAGTTTAAACATTGCTTAGACTTGCTAAATATTGATTACTATGTGATGTAGTAGGCCCTTAGGGGCGATGTTGGGGAGCTTCTGTTGGAGGCATGGTTGGCCTTAAGGTGGAGCTTGCCTAGGGCTTGTGATGCAGGTGGAGCATTATGAGTGTAACAGACTCAAAATTTTTAATCTTAATCTTTCGATTAATTATTCTGAATTTTCAATTCAAATCTCTAATCCTTTGGTTGTCCATTTCAAACCATCTTTAATTCCTAAACCTTTTCCGATTTTGTAATTTCTTTGAAATATTAAACTTTAAAATATTATTTTGTTTAAAATCTTTTTATAAGCACTAAAATTTTATATTTTTTTATTTTACCGTACGAAAAGTAAAATTTTATTATTATATTCACAGTTTTGTAAAGCGTTACGTTTTAACTTTCTTCCTATTACTACTTATTATTTTAACCTTATGACATTGATTTAATTATTTTGTACATAAAAATGAGTCGTATTTTTATTATTAAATTTAAGTATAGTTTAAGTAAAATTTTCTAAGTAAACTACATATTTTCATGATCAAATTTACCCATTATTTTAAAGTATATTCACTTGTACATACTAAAACAAAAATTTGATGAACCAAAATCTTTTCTAAGTAACCCATGATGTTCAACACTTACACAAGCTATCACCATTTCCTTACACAAGCTAACCTTCTTCTATACTCCAAACTCTTACATATTCACTTACACACTCCAAATTCTTACACATTCACTTACACACTCCAAATTCTTACACATTCACTTACACACTCCATCTTTTACACATTCACATACGCACTCTAAATCACTTACACAAGTTAACCTTCTTCTATACTCCTAACACTCTTTTTCATACAATCTAATGAACTACAAAGTTGCCCAAATCCATTATGAATACCCCCTTAGCCATGAGATCACTTACACCACCATCATCAAATCATTCTAACATTCTTTCTTATATTTTCACTTCAATAAAATCTTACTACATTAATACCTTTATTATTAATTGAAGAAATTCAAGAACATGCAGCTTAGAACACTCTTTATTTAGTTTAAATCATCATCATTACGAAGCATTATTGGGTTATTACTTTGGGTACTTAATGTATCATTAGTTTTGGAGTTTAGATTTAATTATTTTGGGAGCTTAGAAGATCATCATTATTTTGCGAGTTTCGATTAATTGTCTTTGGAGCATTATTATCTATCTTGGAGGGTCTTATTTCTTATTATTTTCCTAATTAGTATGTACTTCGTACTAATCTTTGGTGTTAGTATGGTATAACTTCTTACCATCTATTTTTGTGGAATTTTATATTGTATTTACTTTATTATATGCAAAGTATGAAATATGCTGATATGTTTTTGTAACACCCCGTAATTTATTGGGTTAAAAAATAAATAAAATATAATAAAATAAAGTATAACAAACTAAAATAAATAAGTAATATTAAATTATATTATTTTACCTAGTTAATTATAAGAAATAAAGTAAGTTTAATTTTAACGGTAATGAGTTTTATCGCGTACGATGTTATCGCGTGACGTTTCTTTGCTGTTTTAACAATAATATAATAATTACTTAATTAATTAACAAAAAAAATTTAAATAAAAAAAAATTGAAGGTTGGCCGGTTGTGTGGGCATGGGAGGAGTCTTGTAATTCCTCTCATAATTGTGTATTATGGCACAATTATGATCTTTGTTTTAAATTGCCTCTTAATTTATAAGCTCCTTGGATTTTCATAGCCATTTCAATTGTTTCAAGAGCTGACAAAAAATTCAGAAAAATTCTTCTTTGCTTCCTCTTGTTTCGGCACTTCATAAGAAAAAAAAAATTTCTTGTTGTTCCATCCAATCTTTTGATCAAAGGGTAAGTTTGATTGAATTGTTAATTATAGATTTTATATACAATATATTTTATGTATGATGATATCCTATGACTTATAGGAGGATTGAATATTTTTCTTTTATATATGAAAATTTTCTCTAATAATCCTTTAATAAACTATAATTTGTTAAAAAGATTAAGAAAAGGAACTTCATGATCAATATTCTTTAACAAAATTTATATTTGTTATAAGAATTAAGTATTTAAAGTTATATTGAAATTTAAATAAATTTCTTATGGTCTATTTTCTCTAACAAAATTTCAATTTGTTACATGAAATTTAAATGGTATGAATCAAGTAATGTAGTCATCCAAGAGTTTAAAAATCCTTTAACAAAATTTGATTTGTTTGAAAGATTGTGTATATATATATATATATATATATATATATATATATATATATATATATATATATATATATATATATATATATATATATATATATATATATATATATATATATATATGTATATATATATATATGTGTATATATATATATATATGTATATATATATATATACATATATATATATATACATATATATATATATATATATATATATATATATATATATATATATATATATATATATATATATATATATATATATACATATATATATATATATATATATATATATATATATATATATATATATATATATACATATACATATATATATATATATACATATACATATATATATATATATACATATACATATATATATATATATATATATATATATATATATATATATATATATATATATACATATATATATATATATATATATATATATATATATATATATATATATATATATATATATATATATATATATATATATATATATATGTCTTGATTTAAAAGGGTGAATTGGTTTTGTAATTCTCTACAAAATTTAATTTGTTAAGAGAATTAAGTATTTAATTTAGTTATCATAATTTATGAAATTGTAAGTCTCTTGAAGGATTTTGTGAATGTGACCTTGCTAGAGTTATTTTGGTCATGAGATTTAAAAAGGGTTGATAATGTATATATAAAATAATAATAATAATGAAATTTATATATATATATATACATATATATATACATATATATATATATATACATATATATATATATACATATATACATACATATATATATATATATATATATATATATATATATATATATATATATATATATATATATATATATATATATATGTATTCGGGCAGCAGCTGTTCTGTCTCGATAAAGGTGCCGATCCGGAAACGTTAGTCGTGTTCCGTTGTTTTATGTACCGATGCGTTAAAACTCGTTAAACGCTTAAAATAATTAAAAATAGTAATTGGATGTTAGAAATTATGAAATTTGGTACCCAAGGTAATTGACGCGTTCCGAACGCAACGGCGAAGTCGGATTTTTCATTTGAATTTTCTAAACTGTCCAAATCGATCATTTAAGTTTCTGGTTAAAGTTTACAAATTGGAACTATTAGGAATTTGATGAAAACATTTAAAATTATGAAATCCTAGTGATGTCTTAGTAGTATGGAGTGGATTAAATGTGTAAACACGTTCTAATACGTGATTGTTTTGTGTGTGTGTGATATTTAGGACCTTGATTCATAAGAGGGCGAAATTTCTATCGTGGTTAAATATCGTTTGGTTGCTGCGCTTAAAGGTACACGCTTAGACCATACTGTTTATGTGGTTGTGCAAGTAGTGTTGTTTCATTTCTAATCGAGGCATTGTAAATCACATAAGAATTAGACACTTCAAATAATTTGAAAGAAATTAATTGGAAATTGAGAATTTATGTGTTTGTCACCCAAAGGGGTTGACGTTTGGTTGTATTATGTTGAGCAAAGGGGTTAACGTATTGGTTTGGATTATTATAATTATTGTTCCCATGGCAGTTTTGGATCATTACGGTCACCATGGGGGTATGCATACTTTAGCCTTTGACGACCCAAACAGGACGGGCAACGTCTTAGGTTGGTGGTTGCCTTGGGATTAGCTCTCCCAAGTGTATTCCTCCAAAAAGATTTGGATTTATACTTAAACGACCCTAACAGGACGGGCAACGTTACAAGTTGGGATTAACTAATAATGAATGTATTAGAGCCTATGCATGCTAGGATAAACATATTGCTTGTGTTCAACCTGATTGATATTTGTATGAAGTCTCTGACGTGTATTGGTTTGTTTCTTTGGAACCTACTGTGAGTTGTCATACGACAACTAATAGGTTGATTGCAGGTGGGGTCTGGACTGAGGTCTCGACATAGAACCCGTAATCATCAAGACTATGCTATTATCTTTTTGTATTGGATTATGAGTAGAAAGAAACTCTACACTTATGTAACAGGAGATAGTGTAGTTTTCTTTTCGCTTCCGCTTATTTCAATTAGTTTGTCTAGAGGCCTTTAGGCTCTCGAGTTGTACGTTAGAGCTTCCGCAGACATATTTTCTTTCACGTTAGTATTGTTTTCTGTTTAGTTATATTTCTTTATCGACGGAACGTTGACGATCCTAGAGAAGACTTTTCTCTAGAGCCCAAGGAGTGAACCGGAATTTGTATTTTCATATGGATAAACGAGTCACTTAAACCGGCCCGTTACAGTTTTAGTAGGAAATTAGTTTAATGAAATTATGATCAAGATTATATCAAGTATGTGTATGTTTAAAATATTTTTTAGTATGTTAATTTAATAATCTTTGAACAAGTTTAGGAAGTTGGGTGTAAAATTATATTCTAGTGATATTAAGTATGATTCATGTTATAAACTAGTGCTAGTATCTTTATGAGTTATGTGTTACATTAGGAATGTTATTATATTTAAGAATTTTTATGTTAGAACTTTATTAATATGTTTATGTTAGCCTTCAAATTAGTTTATAAGGTTGTAAATTATTTTATGAACTCGTTTTTTTTTATTAAGTATGGTTATATTAAGAATATTGTTATTATACTTTATTTTGAGATTTAAGTTATCCTTAAGGTTATGGTAAATTTCTAAGTTATTGCGTAAAGTTTTTATTTTTGTAAGTGGTTTTGTTAATTATTTAAATCTAGGATTTAGTATGATAAATTAAATTAAGTCGTTCTTTTTATGTGAGAAGACCTATAACATTCATAAGCTATTCGACCACTATCATATAAAAAAAGAGAATTTGATTTACTATTTTAAATTATTTCAACTATTTTTTTGATAATAATAAAATAACAATTTAAAAAGATATTTTTGAGATTTTTTTTTTAAGTTATTAAATATTAAAGTGTTTTTCTTGAATATATGAGATTTCATAATAAAAGTAACTTTTAATCACTATTTAGTACAAAATATTTTATTTGCTAACTATATGACCAAAATTTATGTAAAATGATGTTAAAGTATTTTTAGTATACTTGCCGCTCAAACTATATGTAAAATATTGATTTTGTGAGATTACAAGTTTTACTTATTATATAATTAGAAATATTGAGTTTTGTGAAAATTATAAGTCTGACTTGTTTTAAAATTAGAAATATTGATTTTTGTGAAATTATAAGTTTTATATGTTTTATAACTAGAATGTTGATTTTTGCAAACCTAATAAGTTTACTTCTTTTTCTAAACTTGAAATATTGATTTTTGGTGAACTTGTAGAATTTTGTAATCTTATCCAAATGTTACAATTTTAACTTGAATTTTAATTAGAATATTTGATTTTTTTTGAATGAGAATAAAAGTTTTATTTATTGTAAAGTTGAAAATGTTGATTTTAGGAACTTATTTAAAGAGAAATAGATTTTAGTAGCTACTTGTGGAAAATATTATTTTGGAAACTGTTAATAAAATATTAAGTTATTAGTATGAACTTAGCGAAATATTAAAAATAAAGTTATAAATAAAATTTAATGTGTAAAAATTTAATAGTGAATGTAAAAATACATAAAGGTTAATTTTACGTTATGATTAAGAATTTTATTAAATAAAAAAAGTTATCACCTAAGTTGATCAAAGTCAAAGTCAATGTCAAATTGTAGTAATAAAAATGTGATGTACTTGTGTGAATGAATATTGATTGAATAACCCTGATAGTAAGGTAATGTCGAACCATGGACCGGCATGTTAAATCCCGGCGCCCGTGTTGGCCGGCACGTAAAATGCGGTGTAAGACGACTCCCACCACAGTTAGAGTTTAGGACTACGACCCTCACCTAACCAGATCCTTACATATATCAGGTGTCATATTGATGTGCTTGTTGATCAGTGATAAACTTGATTAGTGTTGATGCTATGATGCATGGTACGGTTATGAGTATTAACCAAATGAACTTACTTAAGTGTTAAAATTACCGAATTGTATAAGGGGCAGTAACATACTTCTGTCAGGATTGAGAATATAATCTTAATGACTTAAAAGTAAGGAATAGAAAAAGAATATGGTTAAAGTATACAGTGGTGTCAATTAGTTATAAGTTCGTACTTAAATTATTATTTTTTAAATATAGCGTATAATTTCCGTATTTTGAACTGGATAGGAAGTTATGCTTGGCGTTAAGCGCTAACCGATTCAATCGGCTGTCATCTGTATCATGGATGGCGGCATTTTGCAGGATTTAGTTCAGGTTCCAATCCAGGCCGCAGCAATTACTATTTATCGAAAACTTAGCTGCTTTTTGTATCTTTATTGATGACTTGATGATGATGTATATATATATTTTTTTTAAGCAAACAATATTTCTTATTGGATGTAATATTTTACTTTTATTTTAAACAATATCAGTTTTATGATTTAAAGTTTTTAACAGTTCGGCATTTTGAGACTTCCGCAATATTTTTGTATCAAACATTATTATTAAATGTTAATTATGTATCGAGATTAGTGCTCCTATTACAATGAGTTGTTATACTTAGTGACGAGTATGTGATGAGTCTTGGTTGAAGACTTGTCCGGATGGGTCTTGATTGATGACTTATCGGGATGTATGACTAATGCATGTGTCTTACATCGGGTTTTGGCTTGAGATATGTTCACTATGTATTGATGGGATTGTTTGCTGAATACAAGTACTCGTCAAGGTGGAGATTATTGTTAGTGTGTCTCGAACACGGGATCTAGATGCGAAGAACGTTGCGGCTCACGAGTTAAAAACAGAAAGTTTCTGTTTTGTGGTTTTGTCCAGTCGCGGCTTACGACTAATTGTATGGCCCGTGACCCGGCTTTGCGATTTTTGCGGTTTTTGTTTTACGTGGGTTTTTACGATTACTTTTAGTTGTGGTCGGTTATTTTGTGAATACTTGGAGCCCAAGTTTTCTTTTAAGTTGGTTTAATTATATATACCCTATCTTATTAGTGCTAAGGTTTATTATTCACAAATTGAGAGAGATCACAAGAGAGCCATTATTATTTATGCGTGTTATTGTAATTCATCTTGTAATTTTTTTGCGATCAAAGTGAAATTATTTGTTCTCGGTGCTGGTGAACGTAGCTATCACATTGATAGTAAACCATGTTAAATCTCTTATGTCGTTTTCTTATTGTTTTGTTTGAATTTCTTTATTATTTCATTATTGTTCATCGATCTTACTTCCGCTGTCGCACAACAAATATTAATTTGTAGAACTAGGAGTTGCTCCTCAAAATATAAAGTGGGATGGAATAGCATCCAATCATAATGTCTTTTGACTAGTGGTAAGATTAAATGTCTACTTATAAAGGTCCATCAAAAACACAAGACTTTAATCCCATGTTAGAATGTAAAAAATGGGTTTGGACAACCCAAACAAAGAGAAAATGTTATCCACATACAAAACCTAATGAGATTAACTACTACAACCGATTGGCGATTGGTAGAAGTAGTATTTACTCCTCAAGTTTATAAAATAACATCATTTTCTCTTTCTCTGATGTGAGACAACTCACATATGGATAACAATAAACACTTTAATAGTCTCATATGTATATTTGATTATTTTGAAAAGTTGGCTATATAATTTTGTTTTATTTTCTTTTTTCATCTTATTTGATAATTTATTGTTTGAACATGTTTATAGGTTGCTAAGGATGCAAGACTAAACAACTTTAAAATTCCACGAAAAATAAAATTATTGCCAGAATCATGGACACCAGAATTAGGACTATATACTGCATCTATCAAATTAAAGAGGAAGCAAATCAAATTAAAGTTTGAGGATGAACTCAAATATATGTATGCTTAACGTACAATTAAAAATATATGTATGAGTAACTACACTTATTTTGTTTTTTTTTTTTCTCTACCGTATTCTTGCATGTACTTCTTTCATTGACAAACTATGTTACAGGTGTAGGTTATCTGGGTGTGTTATAAGAAAACACCTTTAACGATGAAATTGTTTAAGTATTATAAACAGGTCATAGTATAATAGGAAAATAGCCAAATTTAAATTATTTAGGGTAATTTTTAATTTTAAATATTAAAAATCTAAGCTCTTAGAAGGTAAATTGAATTATTAAATTTAATTATTATGGAATTCTTTTTAAACCTTAGTTTTGAAATTTCTTTTTACCCCTTCCATCACCCAAAACTTCCACAATTGTCCAATCTTTCCTCTCACTACCAGAGACCAAATTCCCCCTCTCCTTCTCATCACCATTACCCAAGCTCCTTTCTATAATCTTAATGCTTGAATTGTATGTTCCATATCACGAGGATTTTAATTTTTGGCATGATCGTCTTAAATATATGGGAGGTTTTGACCGATTCTTTAAAACTCTCCCCCCAAACAAAAAAAAAATACAATTTAAAATTGTTTCAAAACCCCTTTTTTTCTAATATAATTGTAGAATCTATTATTCCAATATAATTCAAGTTCATATAAACCTTTTACTTGAAAAGAGTCATCCTTCAAATTATGGGTGGACACGGTCGTATTTAGTTTGACACTGAAATCGGACCAAATTAAAAATTTCAATCTGATTTAGACCAGACTAGACCTTTTAAATCACCAGATCGGACCGGATCAAACCATAAATCAAATTCTTTTTGAAAAAATCAGACCAAATCGTTTATATAGTTGACCGGACCAAATACTAAAACTACAGTTTGGTCCAATTTAGTTTGAGGTTTAGATCAAACTTTGTCCAACCCTACTTCTAACATTTTTTGAAGCAAATTTATCAATTAAAACTTCATATTGTATATGGTCTCTAAGACATCATTTTCAATTGCTATCTTTGTTTTTTCATTGAGCCTAACTAACATGGTAAATCGAAAGCACGACTTCAACAACTTCAACTTTGAAAATTTTCTTTGAGAGACATATCTCAAGTCCAACCATTAAAAATTAATGCTTACTTACCATATTTTTAATGCCTACTTACATTATCCTTAATGTTTACTTAACGTATTCTTAATGCCTACTTTTTATATCTTGAATGTCTACTTACATCATTCTTAATGCATAGTTACAATATTTTAAAAAATATACAATAGACCGGGTCAATTAGAGATGACCTCTCAAAAAGACCGCCTCTCACAAGAATTTATGATTAGGAAACCAATATAAACTTTTCAAAAACATTAATATATCAAAAGGTTCCATTTATAAACTTGGAAATTTTTTTTTTCTTGCAACGCCTTTTCAAAATTACAACAAGACTGAGTTTTTAATATCTGATGATCATAATTGTTGAGAATCAAACAATTACAAACGTAAAAATTTTGTACTTTTGATATTGCTTAAATCTCTAGTTAAGAGAGGCAATTACTTCATTCACAAGATAAAGAAAGAAATTGATTCTTAAAGATTCTTCGATGAGTATTTGAGTTATCATCAAATTATCTTTCGCTTCTAATGGTACACCTTTGAGGAAAGCCGAATTAGTATTCATATCATATAAACTTTCTTCATTATTTTCAAGAGCATTATATAAATCTGTTTCTCTATATCCCTCAAAAAAGGTAATCAACGCTTTTAATTTTTGCATAGCAACATCAATTATCATATCTTTTGATTGCAAACACTTGCTAACAATATTAATAGCATATAATATTTCAAAATTAAATAATTTTAGCAATAAGAACAATAAAATCACCAAGATCATGAGTAGCTAAAGATTTTGCTTCACAACCTATTTTATAATTGAGATCATAATCTAACACATCAAGTAGAGCTTCTTTAAATTCCAACATTGAAATCTTATAGTTTTAACACTATCCACATTGAAATCACCAAGTAGGGTTCGCAAAACTGCAACAAACATAATGAGGACTTGTACTGTCAGTAACATCGAGTAAAGGAGATTTCGTCAAACGAAATAATTAAGAGAGGAAGAGGAGAGTTTGGACGGATGAAACAAAACTAAGAGAAAAAAAATTAAAAAAAGTCGGCCAACTTTTGTTCGCTATTAGTAACATCGGACAAAAAAGATTTGGTCAAACAACTTTAAATCCTTGTTTGCTAACAACGAAGAAACCCTTTACTTTAGCTTTAAACTGAGAGACTATTATCATAAGAAATACTTTTTCCAAACTTAGTTTTTTATTTTTTTATTTAAAAATGCTCATTTATTTCAAAAGTTCCCTAATAAAAGCCAAATTACAATCCATTCTTTAATGAAACCCACTAACAGACCCATGCTTTTACCCAATCCCAAATCCAATTCCTCTAAATAATATTTTTATTTTGTTATGAGCTCTAATAACATAAATGCATAACATAAGTAACTCACAAATTGAACGTTTTTTTAACTTTCAATAATTCATAGTCGGAGATGTTTATTCGAATCATCAAGTTAATTTTGGATCAAGTTTAAGTGGGTTCAAAATCGCGTCTCTTGTTCATGTTGATTTTTACATTATTATATTTCCATTTTTAAAGCCATATAAAAGTAAAATCAAATAAATATCTAATCATCGTGTCTATTAAAAAAATTATCTGATAGTCGTATTTAAAAGTTGTATTTATAAACCTTTACACGCTCACATAGTTGTTCCCTCCCTCTCAAATCTCAATATAGAAAACCTGAAAAACTATAAACGAAAATAATTATTGGAATTTTTTAAACCTCATGGTGAAAATTTGAGAATTCAGTCATATAAATAAGATATTTGCCAATAAATTTGCTCTGCCCAGAATCTAAAAATTCCCAATTTTCCTCCTTCCTCTCTCTCATCAAACTTTGACTTTCTGAATAATTTCTGGGCAGCGCTTGCTTCATTTTCGTACAAAAATAGATGATGGAAATAAATTGGGGAATGAAACAAATTGTAATTGGGATTTTATTGTTATGGAGTTTAAGATTATTAAGAGGAGCCAATGGGTTGAGATTTGTAATTGATAGAGAAGAATGTTTTTCTCACAAGGTTGAATATGAAGGAGACACTGTTCATTTTTCATTTGTTGTTATCAAAGCTGATACCCCTTGGCATTCTCAGAATGAAGGAGGTGTTGATCTTGTGGTAATTTTTTTTTTAATCTTTTTTTGTGTTTATATATGAATTTTATTGTTGAAAGTTGTGTTCTTTAATTTTATTAATTGGTTGAAGTTTTTGCATGTTGATATTATATATTTTAGTTGTTGAATTGAGAATTTTTTTTGTTGCATGCAAATAATTGAAAATGGGTATTTGTGAGGGTTTGTTTTCACAGGAACAGCTGCTAATTATATCGTAGATCTTCCAAAATTGGGCCATTATTGCCTTTATGATTCTCTGGCAATTGTGGGGAAATTATTTAGAATTTTATGGGCATCTTATGTATGTTGAAGAGGATAGAAGGTTTGGGCGCACGCAGAATTGTAGTTGGATTCAAATAAATATTGTATTTTATTAACTGAATACAAATATTTAATTGCATCATAAATTGTACAAGAATATTTTCACCTATACACTCTTCACTTATATTTTTATGAGCCTTTTATGTCTCACCTATCTATCATAAATTACAAATTTTGATTAGCTAATATTGTGGAATAGCCCTTTTTATGGCTTCTTCCCCCTTTCTTTTGCATTTGTTGTGTTTTTTTTTTCATGTCTATTAAGCATACACCTATTTATAGGCATCTAATCTTGGTGCATGTATGTTCTAGATTACTCCTTTACTAGATCTTTCCACACTAGATATATCTAGCTAGTATCTTTTTCTAATATTAGATAATTCTAGATGATCATCTTGTAGATAGTCATCTTCTATTTTTCTGATTAGCTTTAACACTCCATCCTAATCTGAAATCTTGACTTCAAAATTCTTTGAAGATATCGTGAGAAATTGTCGATGCACTTGTCACCAACACTTGCCAATCTTGTTGCTTGGATTATCTTTTCTGACGTCCATGTCGCCAATTCTCCTTTGTCATCAAAGTGCATTTGTCTTCTTATGTCTTCTTGCTGGTATTCTTATTACCAAGCATCTTCCAGCTCTCTTCATTTGTAACATATCTTCTTGTGGATTGTGCTCATATCACCGGTCGTTTTCCAAAATATTTTCTTTCTCCGAAATTTTGGGTTATTGGTGCTCATGTCATACATGTAACAATCTTATGTTTTCATTTTAAATTTCTCCATAATTCCTTGTTTCCATTTTATTTTGTTTTCTTCTCTTATTTTTAGGTAATCTTGTACTAGCCATCACAAAAATTTTCACCAATGTTCTTTTACTTTTCTCTCATTTATTTTCACTTCATTTTTTTTATTTATGTGTTCTTTTTTTATTTTTGTACTCTTGTTATCAACTCCCACCAACTTTTCTTCATATTTTCTTGCTCATGTCACCAACTCTTCATATTTCTTTCATAAATTTTTATTTCTCAATCCTCTTTTTATTATCAAATTTCTTAGAATTCTTTTGTTAATGCCCATGTTATTAACATTGTTAATAATTTCTTCTTCTACATCTTTTAATTTTTTTTTTACCATTTTTTAATGTTAATATTTATGTCATTAACCTCCCTCATTTTCATATTTTTGTTAGTGCTCTTGTCACTAACCTACTTAATTCATTAAATTATCTTTTTATTTTCCCATTTAATTTTTTTCTCTTAGTAATTTTTTTGAACTATCAAAATATTTACAACACTCTTGTTGTGGTTCTTCAATCCTTTCTTTGATTGCTTCATCGTATTTTATTTTCGGCCTCTCGATCTTCCTACTCTGAAACCATGATAGAAGTTTTGGGCGCACGTGGAATTATAGTTGGACCCAAATAGATATTGTTTTTATTAACTGAATACAAATATTTAATTGCATCATAAATTGTACAAGAATATTTTTGGTGGGACACTTGTTCCGCACCTATACACTCTTCACTTATATTTTTATGTGAGCTCATGTCTCACTTATCTCTCATAAATCACAAATTTTATGACTTCTTCCTCCTCTTTTTTGTATTTGTTGTGTTTTTTTTCATGTCTATAAGCATACACCTATTTATAGGCATCTAATCTTAGTGCATGTATGTTCTAGATGACTCCTTTACTAGATCTTTCCACACTAGATATATCTAACTAGTACCTTTTTTCAATATTAGATAATTCTAGATAATCATCTTGTAGATAGTCATCTTATAGATTTTTCTGATTAGCTTTAACAGAAGAACCTTTATAAATTGATTTACTGCTATCTAGAATTTGACATTGCCCGATTGATTGTAGTGATAGACTTGGTGGATGGTGGTGGTTGTTTTTGATGTGTTATATTGTTGATGGTAGAATGAAACCATTGTGTGTTTAGGATAAGCTTTGGCTATCTGAAAGGAATGAAGGATATACATCTAGTTTGTTGCTTAGATGCAGTGAACAATGCACAAGAAAATGTAAGAGGCGGGTTTTACTTAGAAACAAGGAATTACTATAGTATTTTTGGATTAGGATTAAAATTTTAGGGGGATGCAATTTCCCATTATCCTTGAAGGCAATTTTATGCTTGAGAAATGGTGCAAATATACCATATTATAATTCATATGATGTTCTTACAACTCCTGCAAGCTACAAAAATGTGGGTCATCATAGAGATGTTGGAGAGATCTTGAGGTTTTTAGTTTGTTTTATAAACGGTTGTGTTCTTTTCATGATTTGTAATTTTTGATTACTTGCAACTTTTTTGGATAGGAGGAAATGGTGGAATGAAGGGAAGAGTCATGGTAGGATAAGGTTTCCTTTGTTTGGATAAAATTTGGAGATTTATACTTCCTCTTATTCTAATAAAATGTCTCATTTGACATTGCACCAATTTTAAGAAAAAAAGGAAGCACATGGGAGGAGTAAGGAAAAAAGGTATCAAATTAGGAAATGAGATTTTTGATGTGAATATGCCAAAACTAGAAATAGGACACTTGATTAGAATAGGAGGGAGTATTTCATAAGAAACAAATCTCTTGAACAATGGAGTTCATCACACTTCCCTCTCCTCTCATTTTGTTGTTCATCTTCCCTCTCCTCTCATTTTGTTGTTTTTTTAAGTCTAATTCAAACAAGCAGTTCATGGAAGAAAAATGGTCTCTTTGTACAATCAACGTAGGTTGTTGATTTTGAATTATAATGGACTAAAGTAAAATAGCATGTTAAGTCATGCTATTAAAGGTCAATCAAAAACTAGCTATTTCCTTAACAAGGGTAAAAGTTGCGTACATCCAACTCTTAAATCATGTCTAGGACCCTTTTAGTTACATAGGGGTAGTATTAATTTGTCGCCATCAAACTAAAATCAAGTTTTTTGGAGATAAGAAGCCCAATATAATCATTCAAGTGGGTGTTGTAGAGATGTATTGGGGATTGATTGTGAGAAACTTATAAGGATTCCAATTGTTGAAGACTCAACACCTAGTTGATATGTTCACTGGCACATTCATGATACCATTTTTGCTCCATCTTTGCATATTCTTATCCTTAATTGGATCGCAAACATTGTGCGAAAATACTGTTACAGTGATATTGGCTAATTTTGTAATAAGATTGGGCTAGTGATGCCAAATATTTGTTCTTCCCTTGGCTTGATGTCACGCTACTTTACCCTGTGTGATCTTTTATCCTTTCTCTCTATCCTCAAGTGTCATATTCTAACATTAAACTACTTGCTATAGTTGGAGAAGTTTTAGGCTTGTATAAGACACTTGAAAGAAACAGAGGGTTACCAGCTAGTCTTTGATGTGACTAAATCAATAAGATTTGTTACTTTGTAGGTCAAGGTGATTGTGAATCTTATAAAAATAAAGATATGAATTATTTTTTGGCTTGAGTTATACCTTTGTACATTTTAACATTTGGGATGGCACATTGTTTTAGATGAGAGGTTGCGTTGTCATTAATTTTTATTTTATTGGAGAAGGTAAATTGGAGCATTGTATATTAATAGGAATATTGTTGGCTAAAGTGAGGGAAAATATGTGTTAAAGGGTAGGGTATACAATGATTACAGTTAGTGGTACAAAAGGTATAATGAATAGAATTTATTTGGTTTGAGTGGAAAAGTTTTAATTTCAAACTATTTTACGGTAGAGAGTAATAAAAAAGTTACACCACGAGTCCATATTTACGAAGGAGTTATTACATTGTAAACAATTGTTTATAGTTGAAACTTGTAAATTTAGAATACAATATAACTCAAATGGGGTTTGTTAAGTATCGATTGTTAGTGAGTACTATGTTAATACACTTATTCTATTTATAGTGGTATAAATGCCCTCCCATGTTGCATTTATCATTGATTTGCTGAACTTTAATAATCCTCATCAAGTTTAATTTCAGCTCACTTTTACTATTTAGATGGATTTCGTGTAGACTTGAGCCCTTGTCCCTTAACAATACCTTTATGGTAGCAAAGCTAGAAGGTTTATAAGTCTTTGTGATGTTCAATCCTATGAACATTTGTTGGTGGAAGGATAAATGTGAGCCTAAGACAATTCATTGCCTTGGTGATCCAGTGGGGAGAGTATGTTAAATTGTTTAGGCATTTCACTGCTATCGAGAATTGAGAATTGATATTGACTGTCGATTACTGCAATATACTTGGTGGATGGTGGTGGTTGATATTGATGTGTTTTTTGTTGATAGTAGAAATAAACCATTGTTGGTTTATGGTATGACATCAGTTAGCTAAAAGGAATAAAGCAAATACTTTTAGTTTGGAACTAAGAAGCAATGATGAATACACAAGAGAATTTAAAGGCGACTTTTACTTAAAAATGACAAGCCATTAAAGTATTTTTATATATGGAGTAAACATTTTGCCTGCATGCAAACTACAAATGTCGTTGAAGGAAATATTTTCTTGAGTACTGTTGCAATTATTTGTTACCATATTATATTGCAGTGTTGTTCCAGCAACATTTCCCAAACTACAAAAATTGGAAGTCATCGTAGAGAAGTCGGAGAGAGTTTTAATAGTTTCAGTTATCGTACCATTTTTGTTTTAAGTTGTATAGATCATGCTCTTAGTTAAGTTGTGAAGGCAGGTAGCAATACCATAGGAAAAATGGCAGTTGCAGTCATAGATGCTATTGCAGTGTTTTGAAAGTTGATATGCTGCTACAATGCCATATGCAGCTGTTGCACAAGTGCACTATGAGTTGTAAAATTAGAAGAATCCATTATATCATAGTTACTACAGAGTTCTGGAAGAAAATTTCAGATTTCTTCTTAAAACATATTTTACATATTAATCATTTAGCACAATTTAGATTTCTACAATGGATTACAAATTATAACGGGTAAGATGGCAAAGTAGTATTGTGGTTCATAGCAGATGTTGATTTCATGATTTTAAGTTATACATAACAGACATGCTCAAAAATCTGTTGCATAATGACTTATACGTAAAAGAACAACAACAAAAATATTTCATCACCCCAATGCCATTAACTGGTTCCCACCTAGAGCGGGGTTTGAGGCGGGGTTGGATGTATGCAAAAGAACAGTTTATTAAAATTTTTTAATACTTCATAGTTATGGTAGGCAAGGACAGTGAAGGAAGACACGTCCCTTGTTGTTATTACTTACATCTGTTAACATTTCATCTAAATCCCCCTCCTTAAAAAATGAATTGTACTTTCAATGTTGAAACCTGGTTTTTTATACATTTGACTTCTGCTTTTGTTTTCCATCCCTAATTTGCACCAAATTGCTCGAAATGTGTGGATCCTTTTTTCCTACTTATATTTGACTTCCAGTGGACTCTGACCCAAGTCTAGACACTTCCTTACTAGTTAAGTAGTTCCCCAGATTATATTTCGCACATTTCCCACTGATAACTGATGTACTTCCTTCTTAGATGATTCCATTTGCATGTGCTTCATTCTTCGGAGAGATTACTACTCTAAATGTAGTGATTTTTACTCTTTAGTTCTTTTTTAATTAACACAATCCAGGTGAAAGGACCTGACAGTGATCAAATGCATGACTCACGTGACAAAACTAGTGAAAAGTTCGAGTTTATGGCTTACAAGAAGGGGGTCTACCACTTTTGCTTCACGAACAAGTCCCCGTATCATGAGACCATTGATTTTGATGTGCACGTTGGCCACTATGGATATTTAGACCATCATGCAAAAGATGGTAGGAGTTCAATTCATCGCCTTCTCTGAACAAACTTTTCTTCACATTTCATCTCTACTATGATTTAAGTAAAAGCATTTATTTTTCGTGTGTCATTTTGCAGAGCATTTGAGTCCTTTGTATGAACAGATTGCTAAGTTAGAGGAAGCTCTCTACAACATACAATTTGAACAGCACTGGCTGGAGGCTGAGACCGACCGCCAAGCGATACGTATGTCCTTTGTGAACCATATTTAGTTTTTACCTCATTATATGCCTTTTTCTAGACATTTTGCTAACCAGCATAAATTCTGTACTCCCCCTTATACTTCAAAAAGTTAAGACTTCCAAAATCATTATTGTTAATCTTATCTTCGGTTGATACTTTAGGAAAATATAACTCTATATATCATAAAAACGAAAATGCTATTATATCCTTAGGAGTTAGGACTTTATATTTCATAACTCGTAATGAAATTATGAATGTAATCGACTAAAATCACCTTGGGAATCGAAGATAGAACATGTGTAGTTTGCTTGATCTGCTTTGGTTTGGTTTTCTTTGTTTGTGGGAGCGGGGAATGTAGCATCTTGTGATAATTTATTGTTCGTAAAAAAAAAAAAAACTTTTTACTAAGAGCTGATCTTAGGCTAATCTTTGAATATATAAAAAGGCGAATCATGACCAGATAAATTTGACTGTATTGGTTGCAGTTAATGAAATAATGGGCCGAAGAGCAATTCACAAGGCATTTTTTGAATCAGCAGCACTTGTAGGGGCCAGTGTTCTCCAAGTCTACCTGCTTAAACGCCTATTTGAGCGCAAGCTTGGGATGTCCAGAGTTTAGAGCTTCTTGTTTGTGTACAATTACAGCTTACATTGCCACGATTTTAAACCGACTGCATATGGTTTAACCTCTGTACGAGTTTTACACTGTTCCCTTTTTTATTTATCCTTCTCATCTCATGTCGAAGCAGCGTTAGGATTAAGCAGTTCAAATTAGCAGTTTCGGAGGGAACTATTTCCCTGTGTTGTGTTAATCTTTTTCTTTGTCTTGTTGTAACTTGTAACGTTACTACTACTAGTGTATCCTGTACCCTAAGACTTGTTATCATAACTATTTGATTAAATACAAGTACATTTGGGTAGAACTCTAATTCTTTTATTTTTGGAGGGATAAATAGAAAAACAAGGCTAAGAAAATGTTTATGATCCTCCTTGGCGAGGCAACACATGATGCTTCATGATCCAACAATAGTTTGTTCTCCTAGATAATTAATTTTGTTTGTTTTCATTTAATATTTTATCATTGCTTAAGGTCTTCATATTTTTTGACTAATTTTATTTTAATGTTTTATATTTCTTATGGTTTTCGTATGTTTTTCACTACTTTTATTCAACAATTTTTTAATAGTTCCCATATTTTTTCCACAAATTTTTATTTAATATTTTAATAGTTCTCTTATATTTCCACAAACTTTATCTAAATATATTATTGCAATAAAATAATATATTATCAATTATCTAAAAGATTTTATTTTTTTAATTTCTGTAAACATTTCTTGTGGTATAACTTGAACGGAGGGTACTACATTTAGTGTTTTTAATAAATTATAACTTAAGATTTTAGATGTTATGTGTATTTAATGTCAACAAGTTGATAGTTTTAGATTTTATGTGTATTTTTTAGAAAATAGCATCATACTATGTGACTATAATATGTTTTTGAAATGTTTCATCTTCAATATCTTAAGCAAACTTCAGCCATACAAGGTTAATGGAGACCGTGTCCACTATGTTGAGTAAAAAGTTTTCCGAAAAAATTAATTGAGAATTTTTTAGGATGAGATATTTTTTGAGAATTGAAGTCTTTGGAAATTAATTTGTAGACAAATACTCATTAGTTTATTGTGGAGTCGAAATTTATCAAAATTCAAACTTTTACTAACTTTAATTTTGTAATTTAAAAACGAACTACAATAATATAAATGTGCTCAAAAAGAAAAAAAAAAAAACCAAATTTGAGTTCTAAATAAATCAAAAATTAAATTATGAAAGGAAAAAAAGATGGATTGAAATTGTTGGATTTACATCCAAGCAAAAGAAAAATTTAAAATCTTATAAATTTTCAAAAGTGTAATGTTGTAAAGAGAGAAATGAAGCAAGAAAGACAATTTTTGATATAGAATGGATTGATAAGTGAAAGAAAGACAAGGGAAGAGGGAAGATAAAGCAAGGTGGTAGTATGCTACTCTGCAAGAGGATGCCCAGAAAAGAGTAATCTATTGGAATAATTACCTTGGTGTTAATCAAGGATAAGCTGGGGCACTAAGTACCCTATTTCACTTTCTTTTACTATTATTTTTAAGTGAAAAATAATATTTGTGGTTTCAAACTCTAATTTAATGTTTTTATTTTCCATTTTCGTTTCTCATATCGTATCAAAATCCGTTTTGGTGTAACATTGTGCATGACCATACATCAAAGAAAAAAGAGGGTAGGCTCAAGTTAAAACTCTCAAATTTTCAAGGTGGCTATATTCAAAGCCAATTTGAAATGAGCTGCTTTTGTGAAAAATTGTCTCTCAATGAGACGACCTTAAAATAAGGAGTTAATATGCTAATAATCGTATTAGTTGGACTTAAAAGGTGCTCCTATGCAGTGATGACAGATACTTAATTTGGAGTTATTAATTGCTGCTGCTACTCATCTTACACCTGAACTATCAACAAAATACAGAATCATCATTGCCAAGGAATGAGTTCCATTTTGATCTAAATTCTGGAATGAACCATTGAATAATGATAAGTAAAAGGCGCTAATTACTACCAGAAAAAGAAAATTATAGCAGAATCTTCTAGCCTTAAAGGGAAGGTACAAAGAATACACTACTAAATCCAACCAAATTGGTCCTAAACAAATACAATGCCCATGTCTAAAATTGTTATCCATTAAGATTTGCCCTCGCGCAAGCTAAAAGAAATACAATGTTTATATGGGATTGAGCATATCAAATTTCTAAGTCTACAAGAAAAAGATACCAAACAAAGACCCCCTAAAAGATGACAAATTTTTTCCACTAGTTACTGATAAGTGCCTTCATTATTTGCATCCAATGGAAGGCGTACAAAATCCCATGTATGAGAAGCTGCACAAACACTAGGTTTCAGACTGATCCTGTAACATTGAGGTGAGCTGAGACATCCACAGGCCTGCAATATAGAGTTGTGCCATAGATTTCTAAGTTCTCTCCTGATCACATCTTTATTTTCTCACTAAAAGATATGTAAAAATCTGAGAATAGGAGCCAATTCCCAAGTTTTAAGTCAGGTTATAAGAACATCTGCTTTGAGGATTTACCTCAATAAAAAGGCTCACAGAAGCTCTACCACTACCGCAGATGCACCACCTCCCCCATTACAAACACCAGCAACGCCATATTTACCATTTTTCTGTCGAAGCACCTGAATCAACAATACACTTTCAATTCAGAAAAAAGCAATATCAAGTTCTTAAGGATGAACCGGGCAACCAACAGCTCCAAAGAGTACTGGCACCTAGTAAATCCTCAAAACTAGAAACTGGTAAATGGGACAAAGATGTTTCAGACTGCTTTGATAAAAGAATAATGGATCCACTATAGTCACTTTGCCTCTAAGGGATCTCAGTGTTATCAATCACCCTCATCTGGTGAACCAACAACCCAAGAAAAGCGGAATCAGAATATATAATTAGTCATGTACGTAGAATATATTAATCAGTTGTTTGTTCACCTAAACTAAACCTGTCAAAAGAGGGGACGTTTCAGGGAGGGTCACTTATGGACGAGTCATTTTTCAGTTCGATCAGTTCCAAGTCGGGTCGACCCAACATTCATATAATTTTAATTGTATCCTTAATTTTTCAAAATAAATATATAAATATTTTTTAATCAAATATTGTTTTGTACAAAAATGACCAATAGACAGATTTTAAGGCCACAACAAACATATGTTAATTCAAAATACAAAAATTAAGTAGACACATAGTGGGTCTGGACTAAAAAAGATGACGTGAAACTGAAAAAGTAGACATAATTGAGAAAACGGGTCAAAACGACCAGATTAGGTTATAGTCGGGTCAATTTTGGGTTACAGGTCGAATTTTTCGGGTTATGACCCACTAATCTTCGATTGGGTGTTGAGTTATTCGTGTTCGGTCAAATTTTGACACGTCCAATCTAGATAGCTTGCTTTATTATTCCATGAGAACAAGACTACTGTTGTGTATGCAGAAAGACACCATAAAGAGAATCACAATATCATACCCCCAAAAGTGTCACGATAATCCGTGCTCCACTGCACCCAAGAGGGTGTCCCAAGGACACAGCTCCACCGTGCACATTCACTTTTTCCTGCAGTATTAAGTCAAGAGGAAACTTTAATGGTAGCACTAAAAGAAGCCTAAACGAGGTGGGGACATCTTGGTAACAAACTGCATTGCAAGAAAATGTTTTTTAACTTCTTGGTATGCAAGTTGCAAGGAGTTGTAGGTCTTAAAGACTCACTGCTGGAAGTTCAAGTAATTTCATGTTCGCAACAGCAACAACCTGCCATGTCGCCAAACAATGGATTAAAACTATGAGGATGATTAGCTACTGGCATAACAGACAGAAGTAAATTGCTTACAGAGAAAGCTTCGTTAATCTCATAATAGTCAATCTGGGATGCGTTTAAGCCTGCATGAGAAATGGCCTTTGGTATCGCAAGGGCAGGAGCTGTAGTGAATTTCTCAGGAGCCTGCCATCATGTGTAATTCAGTACAAAGTTGCAAATTCATGAAGTGTAAAAGAAACTGTATTAATCTTCCTCCGTACATCCACATCCAATATAATGTTATTTTAAGTTTAAACAAATTGAATCAACTTACCAATACGAATTCTCACTATTTGAATTTGTGGATTCAATATTCAGTTTTAAACCGTTGAAGGTGTTACGGGAAAGTATAAAGTGTGCATATTAAATTGAGAGATTCATTATTGTTTAGGATAGTAAACCTACAAAAGGTTGGCCTTTAATCTAGGGAAAGAGGAAGTATTTGTAATCACTCAAAAATTTGACGAAAAAACTCTTAAACTAAGTTGTTTGGATGTACAAAGTTCAAGCACCTGCGCAGCATCACCATAACCACTGATCTTTGCAATCACCTCCAGTCCAAGCTCTAGTGCTTTCTGCCCACTCACTAAAACAAGTGCAGCAGCACCATCACTGTTATAAAGCAATAGGATATTATTAGAAAAAAGTTCATGCATCGCAAGTTGCAATATTTTATCAGTCAAATGAATCAAGAGATATTGTTATCAAGAAACAACACTCTTATAGACAGAACAAAGCATATAAATGAAAAATCAAGGTTAGATGAGTAGCTATGTCAAACAGTTAAAAAAAGGTAACATTACATAGAAGGAACATGGAGCTTTCTTCTTTTCACTTAACGTTAAATCAAACTTTACAAAAGATAGAATGATGGACAAAACTGATAAATTTTTTGAAACTTTGGTAGTAATCCAATCATGAAAATATTGCAAACCTTATGCTAGAAGCATTTCCTGCCGTAACCGTGCCTCCAACCTCTTTGAAACTCGGTCTAAGCTTTTTTAATTTGGCAGGATCATACTGTCACACACAAGAGAAGCAAAAGGACAAACTTGATTAGAACCTGCAAATATAGAATAAAAAGAAAATCCAATATAGATATGAAACTTTTGGCAGATTACATGCAAATTCCTTAATTTAGCAGTCTAACTTACTAATAAGCAGTAATTGAATCAATTAAGGTCAGAAGATCATTTAGTCACTCACACTTCAAAAGAAGAAATGGGGATAGGGTAAATCTTGAAGCTTAAATATACCAGGAGGACAAGTTCCAGATTTTCAATAACCACTATCATTTCGTTTAGGAAGCCAAAGACAAAAAAAACATTTTAAAAAAAGTGAAATATCAAGTACATGAAATCACAAAGAGAATTGTGATTACTTAGTTAGTGTTATTGTCTATTTATATATCATGAAAGATTTAATATTACCTTAGTAAGGCCTTCATCTTTATCAATGACTGTTGCTGGTTTTCCCCTTCCTCCAGAAACCTCAACCTGTACAATACATATATGTGAGTTAAGTGATGAAACATAAGGCAATGATACTGCCACAAGTATCAATCATGCTCTTACAGGAACTATCTCCCATGAAAAAGCACCAGCCTCTTGAGCAGCAATACCACGCTCAAAGCTCTGGCAAGCGTAATTATCCTGCAAAATCACAAAGCATTAGTATCTCACTCAGTAAAGAAAACCACAGAAAGAATTCTATGAACAAGACTGTAATAGACTTGAAAAGATGCATCTATAGAGCATAGATCAAAGGAGATGATGCACTAAAATTTGACAGGCTAGCCACATGGAAAGTAGAAAGAAAGGGACATGTAATGAAATGGAACAAAAAAAGAGTAGTGAAAAACTAAGGTGGCATCAGAAGTGGCCTAATGTATGACAATTGTTCATATAGCTTTTGTCACAAAAATTTATTATTTCCCACAAGCATCAGATATGCATGGGAAGGCTTTACCTGATCTTCTCTAGTTACTGCATGATTTTCAGCACATAATTCAGCACAAACTCCCATGGCGCAATCATTGTAAACATCCCAAAGCCCATCTTTCAACATCCCATCAACAAGTGTGTCATGACCGAAACGAGAACCCTTCCTGCAAAGTCAGCATGTGAATTGGCTTTTATTAGGCTTTTAAAGTTAATTGTGCTTGTTTGTGGGAAAACAGAATAACTGCTCAACATAAGAGGTAATCAGGAGAAACCTTAATGAAAAAAATAAAAGCTGGTAGAGCAAACATAATAATTCATATCAAAGGAACATCCAAAGAATCATTGAATCTCAATGTGACACTTCATGAGGATAACTAGAGAGAGGCAACAAGGAGCACCAAATCAAGCATCAGATGCAAAGGCATGGAACGTTATTAGTTCGTTTAAGCATGTAGAAAATGTTCAGTTTGATCATCACTAAACGAAATTGCCTTGCCAAGGGAGTTTGATTTTTGAAAGGAGGAAGAGATGTCTTTGGAGAAAGTGTATGGCAAAGTACCAAGGGAAGTACTTTGGTGGGTTATGGAAAAAGCTGATGAGAAAGTACAAACTACAAATCTATAGTAGGGCATGAAGTAAAAACTACAAACCTATAGTAGGACATGAAGCAGAGCAACCAAAAAGTTTCTAATCACAATTTGTCTACTTCTGGGATCAGCTTTGAGCCATTTGTTGTATGCAGCAGTGCAGATAAAATACAAAGGCCTATCCGCAAAGAAATTTCATGGTGCATGTTGTTAGCCGATGACATTATATTAGTGGATGAAACTAGAAATTTGGGTAAGTACTAAGTGAAAGATGTGCAGGCTGGCAATGGGATTATAAGGGTGTTTAAACTAAGTTGAAGTATTAGGGAGTATACAGAATGTCTTTTTGGAATTGATGAGCATAGCAGAGGTGTCGTACACTTAGATAGAAAAGAGCTTTCTCTATGTGAGTGTTTCAAGTACCTTGGATAGATTTAATGTAAAGATAAGATTTAGCGTGAGTAATTTAAATAATTTATAAATTGACTGCTAATAGAGACTGAATTGATTACAATATTATTGATGCAACATATTAGAGTCTTGTGAGTTGTGAACTTGTTGGTACACTGAATAGATTACTATAGAACCTTATCCTTTTAGACACCAGGCACCAGCTGCCACTTGACGTAATTTGGCAACTAGCATAGTAAACTTATATATTGAATTGGACAATACTCCCTTTGTCTTGTAAATTTGTTAGCTACTATAACATTTTAGAGAAAATGTCACCGTGACCAACAAATTCCCAAGGTCAGAGTGTATGACAAATAAGTACTATCATGACATGAACCTGGCCTCAGCTATGTATTTAGGGGCATTTGACATGCTTTCCATGCCTCCGGCGACCACAACGTCATTGATCTCCAATCGGATGCTTTGTGCAGCAAGCATTATGGCTGTAAAATCAAGAAGAGCAAAGCATTAGCAATCTGACAGTAATTTCACCAAATAAATATGGTTTCTATGATGACACAGGTAATACCTTTCATTCCTGATGCACAAACTTTATTGACAGTGGTACATACCACTGTGTCTGGTATTCCTGCACCTATTGCTGCCTGCCTTGCAGGAGCCTGACCCAAGTTCGCACTTAGAACATTTCCAAAGATTACTTCTTGTACAAGGGATGGATCAACATTTGCCTTCTTTAATGCACCTGAAACAAACAAAAAATTTAAATAAAACAACAATAAAATACTTTTGAAGGCCAAGACAATTTTAAGAAATAAACCTACCCTGAATAGCAATAGAGCCGAGTTTAGTGGCCGCTAAAGATGAGAGTGCGCCAAGGAAGCCACCCATGGGTGTACGCGCAGCACCAACAATGCAAACATCTGTAATATGAAAAAAGTAATCACTCAATAACTAACGTACCAGTAAAAAAACTACACTCCTTTGGTTCTCTCAATTTGCTACATCTATATTTTTTTGTTGTCTCAATGAATTTGCTACATTTCATGGATGTGGACTTGCATTTTCTCTCTAATATCATCTACAAACTCAATCTCTTTTTACATCTTAATTCTCATCCATACATTTCTTTAATCTAGTTATTTTTTAAGCTTATTTTCTCACTAACAACCAACCAAAATTATTATTGTACCAAAAATGAAATATAAAAATTGAGTATTTTTCTAGATTCACTCAATTCGTTAAATTATTCTCACTTTTACACTGTATAAGAAAATCCCAACTTTGAGGGCGACTTAATTAAATACGTCTAGTAAAGTGTTGTTTTCATGTCATTGTTGGACAAAACCTTGGACAAATCGAAAAGTATCCCAAAAGTTAGAGTTACCCATCAATAATAATAATAATAAAAAAAAAGTGTGGGATTATTACAAATAATAGTGCTATAACCAATAAAAACATCCAAAAGAAAAGCACAATATTATGAGCAAGTCATAACTCATGAACATAAAACCGAAGGATCAATGTAAATATGAAGCTATCCAAAAGCCCATAGAAGGCTAAGATTTAAAGGAAAGTTTTGCCGGCTATCGGAATCACTTTAAAACTAATCCAAAAGTTGTAGAAACTAATAGGTGCATTGAAGATCGAAGTAAAATACCTTTTGGTTTGATTGACTCAGAATTTGGTGCTGGAGCCATGAATTATGTCGACGGTAACTGCAATAGAATTATATACAGATTAATCTTAATCCTCAAATTTAACACAAAGAAATGGACAACAAACAAAGAGCAAAATATCAACACTAAAGTTGAACCATTATGAATTGATCCAACAAAACGCAGATTACAACATGAATATGACTACAGAAAGATTCTTAAAATCTTTAATCAATTCACATGGATGATCACAAATGAAGTGGAAAAATGGCATAAATTTCAAGAGAGAAAAAAGAATCGTGAAGAACGAGGAAAAAGATAGATTGAGAAGTACGATGAATCGAAGAGCGTGAAAAACGAAGACAATGAAGTTTACCTGAGATGAAGCAATTCCAGCTTACAATAGGGGGAAGAGAGAGAGGGAGAAAGGTAAGATCAAATGAGAGTGGCAGATGGAGTAAATATTTATATAGCATAAGAAATGAGAATGAGCATAGTCTTTTCAAGTCAGGGGTCAGGACAGGAAGAGCACGAGGGCCTCGCATCGGGCATTACTAAATTTTAGACTTGAGAAAGAGAGGCATCACTTTCCGACCTTCACCTACCATTCAACACTTCATCCATGTACTACTATTTTGGGGTAGTCTTCTGTTTTCATATGTTCTTCTCAAATAGAATTTACGAGTTTTAGTGTCAAACTTTTATTACGATTTCTCATCGATCAATAAGAAAAAACATATTTATGCGGGATCTTGTTAGATTCGTTTTCATATATACTTTCTAAATATCAACTTTTTAGAATTTTTAAAACAACTCACAGTTAAAATTTTTTGATTTTAAAATTTGCATTGAGATCTGCGAAAAAAGGTAAATGGAAAAACATTTAAAATAGAGGGAGTATTTGATAGTTATTATTTTACGAGAATGATAATGAAAAGTTAGTGTAATTTTGATAGAAATTATTTTTTGTTAATTTTTTATTGGTTATGTTTGGTTCCTTTCAATCATCTTATTTTCTTTATAAAATTTATTTCAATATATTACCATTTAAAAAGTGGTTTTAAACGGTGACTGTAAGCAAAAAAAAACTTTTTTATGATAAAGTTTTATGATCATGGAAATGACATGATATGATTCATGAAAATTTGTTGTCATTTAGAGCGTATAAATGGTTATTGAAAATAATAAATTAATTAAATCAAATAAATTAATTAAATAAATAATTAATTGGAAATATCCCAAAATTGCAAAGTTACTAATTTTGTGGAAAGTGTTTTTCACGGATCGCGAAAAGGCTTGCGGGTCGCGAGTTTTCAAAGCAAAGTTTCTGTTTTGAAAAAAAAAAACACAAATCGCGGGTCTCGACTTTAGTCACTGGTCGCGAAGTTTTTCACTGGTTGCGAGTTTCGTGTTGGTTTTTGCAATGTTCGTTTTATTCGGTTTTATTAGTTATAATATAACTACCTACGATTAATATGGTTATATTAACCAAATATATATTGGGATGGATTGATTGAAAGACGACATTGGTTTGTTAATCGATGTTGCGAATCATGGAGTAACATGTTACTTCGTGAAATAGTGTAAGTTCTTCTATAAATATAAAAGGCTTGTGTGGATTATTGATGCATGCAATTTTCTGAATTTCTTTTCCTTTCTAGAACTTTACATAGAGAACTTGCAATCCTCGATTGTAATTTTTCATATCTCCTTCCATTTAAGTTTTTCTTACATCGTTCTAAATTTCCTTGTGCTAGGAATTTAGTGAAATTCTTTGTATCTCCAAACATATTTCTAATTTAGATTCCCAAGCACCATAGTAGAGAGGAAATGATGTTTTAGAAAGAGAGTCTCGCCTAGAATTTATATCAAGTCACATACAAAATATTCTTGTTACTTTGTTCAGGTTTGAAGATCGGTATCTTGGAGTTCTCGGTGGTGTACATAAGTAAGGATCTTGATTGTCATATGTAATATGTAATCTATTATATTTATGTAACTTTATTTTATAAGTGTATTTAATAAAATTAAAGTCACAATTTACAACAATCTAAAACATCAAATTTCTTTGCATTACAAAATGGCAAGTCTCAAGATATTAACTATCAACTTTATCAAACTTGACAAGTTTGTAGGCAATGAGTTTAGGAGATGGCAAAAGAAAATGATTTTTCTTTTAACTACTTTAAAAGTTGCTTATGTGATAAGTACACCAAGGCCTAGTGAAAAGGAAAATGAGACTCCGGAGGATATCCGTGCTAGAATTAAATGGGATAACGACGACTTCATCTGTAAAGGCCACATCCTCAATGGTAAGAATGATACTCCCTTCGATGCCTATCAAAATTTTGAATCCGCTCAAGAAATGTGGTCCTTACTTGAAACTAAATACTTGGCCGAAGATGCTTCAAGCAAAAAGTTTCTCGTAAGTAATTTCAATAATTTTAAGTTTGATGACAATCGCCCTATTGCGGAATAATTTCATGAAATACAAAAGATGTATGATAATCTTAAAAGGCATGACATAAAAATGGATGAACTCTTTGTTGTCTCTAGTATTATTGATAAATTGCCACAAACATGGGAAGATGTAAGGACTACCCTCAAGCACAAAAAGGTGGAAATTGATCTTACCCAACTTGCCACCCATCTTCTCATAGAAGTTGGGATCCGTGAGCAAGAGAAAGGGAAGGATTCATCCTCGGTTACCGCCATTAATATGGTAGGAGAAAATTCAAACAAGTCTAAGTTTGTGAAAAATAAGAAAAGGGGCTCTAGTTCTTTCAAAGGGAAATCTACTAATTTTTCCAAGAAACCTACGGTTGGTGGGTGTTGGTTTTGTGGAAAACCGAGACATCGCAAGAAATATTGTTTTCTTTTCAACAAAAAGAATGATAACAAGGGTGAGGCTTCTAATAGCCAAGATCCCGCGAATGAAGGTATTTCCTCACAATTAATTAAATTTAATTCCAATTTGGATTTAAATGGAACAAATAAAAATAATATTTGTTGTGTACAAGATGATCTATCATGGTAGATCGATTCGGGTGCCTCAAAGCACGTTCGCATGGATAGGAGATGGTTCAAGACCTTCCACAAGTGTGATAGAGATGAGTTTCTCTATATGGGAAATAATTCTACTATTCAAATTCTTGGGAAAGTTTCGGTTGAATTGCATTTCACTTCGGGGAATCTTCTTACTTTGAAGGAAGTGATGTTTGCTCCTAAGATTGCAAGGAATTTAGTGTCGAGGCCGACCTTGAATTGCATGGGATATAAATTAGTATTCGAATATGATTGATGTGTAATTAGTAGGGGTGGTGTATTTATTGGTAGATGTTATTTGAATTGTAGTTTATTCAAGCTTTCCATCAAGACTTATTTGATAATAGTTTATTTCATGTTTATGATAATGATGTACATATGTATGAATTATGGCACAATAGACTATGTCATGTAAATTATAAAAGTATGAAAGTTATGGGTAGTAATGATACTATTCCTATGTGTGGTTTTGAGTAGCATAAATATAGTACTTGCATGTTAAATAAGATTACTAGAAATGAATTTAAGAAAGTAGAAAGAACTTCTAACATTCTTTGACTTGATTCATAGTGATTTGTGTGATTTCCATAGCACCCCATCTTTAGGTAACAAAAAGTACATAATCACTTTTATTGATGATTTTTCTAGATTTTGTTATTTGTATTTATTGCATTCTAAAGATGAGGCATTAAGCATGTTTAAAATTTTTAAGAATGAAGTGGAAGTACAATTGGATTCTAAAATCAAACGACTTAGAACGAATAAAGGAGGGGAATATCATAAACCTTGTTATTTCCAAGAAATGGGAATTGTCCATGAAACTATGGTGGGTTATTCACTACAATCAAATGGTGTTGCCGAAAGGAAAAATTGGACATTACAAGAAATGGTTAACTCTATGTTATCTTACTCGGGATTGAGTGAAGGATTTTGGGGTGAAGCGATGTTGACCGCTTGTCACATCCTTAACTGGGTTCCTACTAGAGGGAAAAAGGCTATTTCTTATGAACTTTGGTACAAAAGGAAATTAAACTTGAACTATCTTTGAGTTTGGGGATGTAGGGTAATTGTAAGAGTGCCCGGTAATAAAAGGAAGAAACTTGGTGAAAGAGGTTTCGGTTGCATTTTTGTTGGCTATGCACATCATAGTCATGCTTATAGGTCTTATGTAATTAAACCTAATGACTACATATCGATTAATTCGATAATTGAGTCTAGAGATGCTATTTTTAATGAAACTCGATTTTCATCAATTGGTAGGCCTAAAGACCTACATGTTAGTACCAATATTCAAGAAGTTGGTAAAGATCAACTTGAATCTCAAAATGTTCCATCAAATGATGGAACATGTAGAGACTTCTTTAAGGAGAAGTAAGAGAGGAAGGATTGCCAAATCTTTTGGTCTAGATTTTGAAGTCTACTTAGTAGAGGGTACAAGAGATTCTCTTTGTACATGCACACTTTATTGTTTAAATGTGGAGGACAATCCATCAACTTATGAAAAAGCAATGTCTTCTCGTGATAAGGCTTTTTGGGAAGAAGTCATTAATGATGAAATGGATTACATCATGGGGAATAACACTTGGGTCTTAACCAACATACCTCCAAGTTGTACTCTACTTGGGTGTAAATGGATATTTACAGTTAAACGTAGACCTGATGGGTCCGTGATTTGGTTTAAAGCAAGATTAGTGGTTCAAGGCTTTAGACAAAAGAAGGGTATTGATTATTTCGATACTTATGCACCAGTTGCTAGAACTACAACTATTCGGCTCTTAATTGCCTTAGCTTCTATCGTTGATTCACCAAATGGATATTAACACGACATTCCTTTACGGTGATCTGGAGGAGGAAGTGTACATCAAACAACCCGAAGGGTTTGTTGTTGAAGGAGAAGAAAAGAAGGTGTGTAAATTGGTTGGACCAAAGCAGTGGCATCAAAAGTTTGATGACACGTGTTGTCTTTTGGTTTCATTGTCAATGAGGCCGACAAATGTGTTTATAGCAAGTTCGATAATAAAGGAAAAGACAAGTATAGATCAAGTGGAAATGACAAAGGAATTTTTGTCATCATCCTTTTCTATGAAGGATTTAGGGGAGGCTGATGTTATCTTAGGCATTAAGATAATAAAACATAATACAGGTCTTATGTTGAACCAATCTCATTACATTGAGAAGATTTATAAACACTTTGATATGTTTGATAAATCTCCAATTTCCACTCCCATGGATGCATGTGAGAAATTATTACCTTATAAAGGTGAAGCTATTTCTCAATTGGAATACTCAAAGATCATTGGATCTTTGATGTATGCAATGACCTGTACAAGGCCATATATAGCTTTTGTAGTAGAAAGGTTGAGTAGGTTGACTCAAAACTCGGGTCCTTTCCATTGGAAAGCTGTGAGAAGAGTACTTAGGTAGTTAAAGGTAACCAAGGATTATGGTTTGTATTATCGTGGAGATCCTTCGATTTTGGAAGGATATTCTGATGCAACTTGGGCATCCAATAAAGAGGATAATTCTTCTACAATTGGATGAGTGTTTATGTTTGGGGGAGGTTCCATCTCATGGGCTTTTAAGAAACAAACATGTGTTGCAGACTCTTCGATGTGTCCTGAGTTTATTGCTTTAGTCTGCTAGCAAGGAAGCAAAATGATTAAGAAATCTCATGTATGAGATCCCTCTGTTGGTTAAGCCAATTTCACCGGTGGCTATCCATTGTGATAGGGATTCAGCTTTGAATAGAGCGTATGGTCAAACATACAATGGTAAGTCAAGGCATATTGCACTAAGACATAGTCTTGTGCATGATCTTATCAAGGGAATGGTCATTTCTGTTGACTATGTTAATACTAAACTCAATATGGCGGATCAGTTTGCTAAGCTATTGAGTAGGAATTCCATTGAGTTTTCGGCTATTGGAATTGATTTATGCCCATCTTCAACACCTTGAGTAAAACCCAATTCGACGCTAGAAGAAACATCTAGTCTTGAATTCAATGTGGATTGATCGCTCATCAAATATTGGGAAGCAACTTTGAGACCTTTTAGTTGCTTTGTTCGTGATGTTGAATAACGAGGTAGTAGAGTAGTCCCTCGAAGTCTCCTGTTTCTAGAGTTTTGAAGATCTCTAGATTGAATGCTTTATTCATTGAAGCATGGTAACCAAGAGAAGCTAACTATATATGTTCGAGGTTTTGCCGCCTCAGCAAAATCAAGGGGCATACTTATGATTTCAATGGACTTATGAATAGATATGGACACATGGCCTTCAACGTGTCAGAGATGTGAGTTTAATGAATTATTTCATGTGAACTACTCCTTCAATTGGTTGGATATATCTGCTTAATTCAATCGGGACGGACATTAGGCGATATGATCAATTTTAAAGATGTGTGGTACTAGGTGTCAATTCAATCCGGACGGACATTGGCATTGATGCATGAAATGGGTTGGAGATTATGGATCGTGAAAGAGGAAAAGGATTATACACTTTAGATGGGGAGGATTGTTGTCATTTAGAGCGTATAATGGTTATCAAAAATAATAAATTAATTAAATCAAATAAATAAATTAAATAAATAAATAATTGGAAATATCCCAAAATTGCAAAGTTACTAATTTTGTGAAAAGTTTTTTTCACGGATCGCGAAAAGGCTCGCGGGTCGCGAGTTTTCAAAGCAAAGTTTCTGTTTTAAAAAAAAACACAATTTGCGGGTCGCGACTTTCGTCACTGGTCACGAGTTCGTAGGTTGCAAAGTGTTTCACTGGTCGTGAGTTTCGCGCTGGTTTTTGTAATGTTCTTTTTATTCGGTTTTGTTAGTTATAATATAACTACCTACGATTAATATGGTTAGATTAACCAGATAAATATTGGGATGAATTGATTGAAAGACGACATTGGTTCGTGAATTGATGTTGTGTTTCATGGAGTAACATGTTACTTCGTGAAATGGTGTAAACTCTTCTATAAATATAGAAGGCTTGTGTGAATTATTGATGGATGCAATTTCCGAATTTCTTTTCCTCTCTAGAACTTTACATAGAGAACTTGCAATCCTCGATTGTAATTTTTTCGTATATCCTTCCATTTAAGTTTTTCTCACATCGTTCTGATTTCTTTATGCTAGGAATTTAGTGAAATTCTTTGTATCTCAAAACATATTTCCGGTTTAGATTCCCAAGCACCGTAGTAGGGAGGAAATGATGTTTTAGGAAGAAAGTCTTGCCTAGAATTTATATCAAGTCACATACAAAATCTTCTTGTTATTTTGTTCGGGTTTGAAGATCGGTATCTTGAAGTTCTCGGTGGTGTACATAAGCAACGATCTTGATTGTCATATATAATTTGTAATCTACTACATTTATGTAACTTTATTTTATAAGTTTATTTAATAAAATTAAAGTCACATTTTACAACAAAATTAACACTACAAGTCATTTTCATTACCACATTTTAGTAACAACAACCAAAGGAGACATTTATTTACAGGCTACTCGTCATCGTATCTTTATGTACTAATTTTCAATTATTTTTATTCTACTTGATTAGTCATTTTTATGGTATATTCACTTGTTATTTATCTTTAGCATATAAAATAATAAAAATGATTTAATATGTCTTTTATTAGAAAAAACAAATCGTAAATTGATTTTTTGTTTTCATTATTGTTAAATACCTTTAAAATAAAAATAAAATATCTTAAAAGTTCTTGCATATAATATTAGAGTATTTGGCTGGAAGAATGGTTCTCATAAATGAATGTATATATAGATACAAGAAATAAGCTAAACGTAAGGTAAATTTACAAACCAAATATAAATAATTTACATATTAATTTTTATCAACACATCCTCCTAGTCAAATCAGGAGGTTAAATATGCTGAGACTGGCACGTAAATCGTCAAATAAAACCTTGTGTAGTTACTTAATAAAGATATCTGCAATCTGAAATAGAAAAGGGACATAAATGACACGAACATTACTTTTTGCACCTTTTCTCGAACAAAATGCGTATTCATCTGAATAGATTTCAAGAAAGATAGACAACACTTACATCATCACAATAAACCAAAGTGACCTTCATAATACGACAACGCAACTCAAGTAATAGATTGAAAAGACAACAAGTCTCTGAAAAAGCACTAGCAACGCCATGATATTCTGCTTCAACACTAGATTTACACAAAGTGAGTTGTTGTTTTGATTACCAAGATATAAGTTGTCCTCGAGAAAAGCACAATAACAAGAGGTGGAACGACGTGTATCAAGACATCCACCCCAATCAGTATCCATATAAGAGAGTAAGGAGAAAATGGGAAACTTGTACAACTGGAGACCATAATGAAGTTTTCTCTTAAGCTAACGAAGAATCCAATGAAAGCCAACCATACTTTCAACACGTGAATCATGCATAAAAGGCAAACCTACTGTACAACATAAGATATATTGGGTCAGGCAAAAGTAAGATACTAAAGAGCACCGATCAATCAAAGATACAACGTGGGATTATCATAAGAGCACCAGAGGCAGTACTAAATTTAGTAGTAGTATCAACAAGAGTAAGGTTAGACTTGCAATTAGGCATGCCAGCATGTTCAAGAATGTCAGTAACATACTTAGTTTAAGAGAAAAAAAGTCCTTTTATTGTTCTGTATAACTACAATCCCCATAAAAATAGATAAGAGACTCGAGATCCTTCATGGAAAACTCACTACTTAGCTTGGTCATGTTGAAAATGTGCAAAGTGTGGGCAGTGAGAACAATGTGATCCACATAATGCCGTTAGTTGGAAAAATCAAATTCATGATAATAAATAAATAAATGAATTATCGCAAATGTTATTCCGAAAGCCACTAGTGGTCACAAAATATGTAAACCACTAATGTCAGGCCCCTGCTCAAGAGGCCTGCCTAAGACCATATAGAGATTTACGGAACTGAAAAATATAATCAGGAAGAGTAGGGTTACGAAAACCCAAAGGTTGATCAATATAAATTGTCTCATTCAAGGGACCATGCAGAAAAATAATTTTTAACATCCAATTGATGAATGGACCATGATTTTGCGAGAGCAACGCTAAGAACAAGCCTGATAGAAGCATGTTACCAACTGGACTAAAGGTCTTATCACAATCAACGCCATCACGCTCAGACTTACCATCACCAACTAAATGAGCCTTATACTGCTCAAACGAGCCATCAGAATTCGTCTTATGTCGAACTATCCATATAAAACGAATAATATTGGTATTAGATGGATGAGAAACAAGCTCTCAAATATCATTCTCAAGTAAAGCATCGTATTCTTTTTGCATAGCGGGTTTTCAGTTTGGGTCACGTAAGACATTAATTAGGTTTTTAGGAATTGGAGAGGGAGAAGAAGAAATATTTGTAAAAGCTTAAGAAGCGTATTTGGGGTTAGGTTTGAAGATGCCCTGTTGATTATAAGTGGTCATACAGAAGGGTAAGGAAGAGCATGTGGTGGTGATGTGGCAAAAAGGGGAAGGTTGATAGGGTTGTGGACTGTGGTGAAGTTCATTTAAAGGATCAGGTCCATAAGAAGGTGTGGATTGGAGAGTTGGGCTACGGGATTGAGGAGTACCATCAAAAGTAGGAGACTGGGGAAAGGAATTTGTGTGATGTGGACTAGGAGATTAGGCCATGAGATTGGGATCATGCTCGTGAAAAGCTGAACGAACAGTAGGAGTGTTATTGGATGTGGTGGGTTCGGGCATAGTAGGATGCCCATTTACGGTTAGGTTATGAAGGGTTTAGAGAAGAAATGAATGATGGCTATCATCCAAGAATGAATAAGTTTGGCTATCAATGAGATAAGGGATAACACAAAAAGACACTTGGTGCGGACTGTTGTTGTAACTTATGAATTTTAGAAGAAGAGGAGAGGATAATACAAACAAAATGTACGTAAGAAGAAGTAAGTGGGGACTTTGTGATAAAGGAGATAAGTAGGAGTAAGGTTGCCTAATAATTTAGAGGGCAAAATGTTGAGAAGATAAGTAGTAATTTCTAAGGAGTGAGGCCAAAAGGAAGAAGGTAAAAAGACATGGCACATGAGAGTGCATATTACATTATTAATAGAGCGAACTTTTCGTTTGGATTTTCCATTTTAAGTGGATGTATTGGGACGAGAAAAATGATAAAGAACTCCATGGTTTGAGAAAGATTGATGATAAAGACCCTTATCGAATTACCCGCATGATCACATTGAAAGATTTTTTTTTTGGCAAGTAAAAGAGAATATATTAACTCTAAAAAAACCTTTTACAACCTAGCCTATAAAAGAAACACTTCCCAAACACAATAGGGAAGTTACACTACACCAAAGCAACAAAAAGCCAACAACAGAAACGAAAAAAAAAGGGAAATTATCAATTGTACCCCTAAGTTTTGGCACTTTATCAATGGTGCCCCTAAGTTGTTTTATTATCAATGATACCCTCGTATTATTGAGCGTTTTACAACTGTAACCTTTTTAAACTTTTTCCGTCCAAAATCATTCAAAACCGTTAATTTTCTTTTATGTTTTGAATTGAAAAATAAAAGAAAAAGAAAAAAGTTAACGGTTTTGGACGATTTTGGATGGAAAAAGTTTAAAAAGGTTATGGGTGTAAAACACTCAATAGTACAAGGGTACCATTGATAATTAAAAAAACTGAGGGGTACCATTGATAAAGTGCCTAAACTCAGGGGTACCATATTGATAATTTCCCAAAAAAAAAAATGCTAAACAATAAGCGAACTCTTACACTATCATCAAGCCTAGTAGCTATCAAAAAAACAATATTATGAGCCACATGAAGAGCTGGAAGAACTAGTTCCCTAAACACACGAAGATTGCGTTGGAACCATGTATGATACAACGTCTCAACCCACAGCATAACATACATCAAGGATTTACTCTTCTTCCTCTTACACATTCTACTCATCATTGTCATAGCATCATCAAAAGTAGAAGGCCAAGAGAAACCTGGAGCAAAATAATTGATGTGCTGAAACAAATGTTGGATGTAAGAGCAACAACCAAATAAATGATCTCTAGATTCATCATCCTCCTGACACAACACACAAAGAGTATTACACTAAATACCCCAAAGAGCAAGTTTGTCTTTGGTAGGCAGCCTGTTCTGCAAGATTTGCCACAGACAAATAGTACTCCTAAGAGAAGCCTTGCTATTACACCAAAGAGCCCTCCAATGAGGCTTAGGACCAGTAGCAACTCTAGCCACATATGCCTTATGGACATTGAATTTCCTATTCACCAAAAATCTGCTCAGCTCATCTCAAACAGTAACCTGAGCCCTACTATTAATGATTTTGGACAACATCCAAGAAGCTGTAGAAGGCACCCTATGCTGCATAATGTCAGCCCATTTCAAGTAGTAATCGTTCACCCACTTGATCAACAATCTATCCTTTTTAGAATAAGCTAAAGCCCAAAGAACCCTTTTGATTATCAATAGACTAAATAAAGTTACAGATACTCTCCACCATACTAATGATCTTCCTAAGAAGCAGAAAAATCTGGGCCCAAAAGGAATGCATTACAGATACTCTCCACCATACTCTCACATTGAAAGAATTTAATGTATGTTTCAAATTGTGTATGAACAAAAGTGCGGAATTTAATGATAATGTCAAAAAATAATTTTGAGATTTCTTTGTTAGAAGAAAATTCCAAGAGAAATTGGTAAAATGATCAAGAAATAAGACATAATATTTATACATAACCAGAAAGATTAATAATCAAAGAAGTCCAAATATCACTATGAATGATTTCAAATGGTTTATGACAGTGTGACTTAGAAGAACGAAAGAAAAGAGTAATTTAACTTGTTTGCCTAAAACACAAGAATGACATAAACTATTAGGAGCTTTATTACAATCAATCAAATTATTAGTATGTAGGGATAGTCATGGGGTGGATCTGAAGCGGATCCAACTAGACCCCGCTCCTGACCCATTAATTTTTTAATGCATTCAGACCCGGATTCAGACCCTAATGATCCAAATTTTCAGATAAGAATTATCTGTCTAAACTATCTGTTTAGTTAATTATTTTCTTATGAGCTTTAAATGTCCAACTATCTATTTAGTTAATCATTTTTCATGAGCTTTTAATGTCCAACAAGATAGAAGTATCAACTTAATTTAGTAATCTATCAAGAATTGCAAAAGTGACAAGAATTATCTCTTCTATCATTGCTCAATATACCATACTAACAGGTATATAGTTTGAAAACATATTTATCTGTATCATCCTTATTCCTTGGCATCATCATCAACATTAGTATCCATGTCATCAACTTCATCACTTTTGTTTTCTCTGTCTTTTGAATTGTGGTGATGCAAATCCTGCATATATCAATTGGTTTACTAAAACGTGACAATAATTATCTCTGATATAATAAAACCATAGAAAGAGAGATGAAAGGAATTGATCGGAAGTGTGGAAGAAGAAAAGGAGCAATGAGGAAGGGATGGTCATGTACAACATGTACTAGTATTATTGTGCAATTAAAAAAATATCTAATAAAATTTAGGGTTCGGTTTTGGGTCTAAGGGTCTAGACCCGGACCCAGACCCATTATTAATTTTTGAGATCCAAACCCAGCCCGAATCTGATAGGTCTCAAAAAATGAGTTCTAGTCCCTTAAAAAAGGTGCGGGTTCAACAGGGTCTTTGACGCATGATCATCCCTATTGGTATGTAAAGACTATAAAACAAGATACCCTAGATGACCTAAGCGGGAATGCCAAACATGAGGAGAAATAGCTAAAAGAGTTGTTTGAGTGATTGATGAAGAAGTAGCTCCAGAGGTAAATGTGAAGGGATAAAGATCGTCTATTCTATTACATCTCAGGATGATGCCCCCCGTGTCCAAAGCCTTCACAGAAAAGCCAAAAGGTCAAACTCAACAGAAACCATATTATTATGAGTGAATTTACAGACAAAAATGAGGTTTTTAATGAGTTTGGGGGCATGTATGACATTTTTAAGGAGAAGGGGGACATGGTAGAAGAAATTGTAAATTGTTTATGACCATGAACTGGAATAACATTATCATTCCCAACAATAATAGAATTATGATGATGCGTTAAAGAGAATACGAAGAAAGAATACCTTGGGAGTGAGTCATGTGAGAGGTAGCAACGTTATCCATATAAAATGGAGCATCCGGAGAGACATGAAAAGAGCCTACATTGCATGGTCAAAATCTGGTGGTGTGTAGCTCATATTTGTGGAAGAAGAAGCAGCTTGACCCATAAAGTTGTGAGCAGAACGTGAGCCCAAAAGGCCCTACTAGGAAGATTGGGTCGAGCTAGGAAACCTGTAGGGCGGCTGTGAAGTAGACCATTGGGCTGAAGTAGGGTATGGGCATGGAGGAACCCACACAGGATGAGCGCATATTTGCTAAGGATTATAATGATTGGGTAAATTGGACTGAAATTTGTGATTCCTTCCACTTCGTTCAGTGAATTGTTTGTTGGTTATAGTTTCCATCATTCTACGTAGAAGAATGGTGGCTACGTAGAAGAAGAAGCCCAGGATAAGAATGGTTTTAGGAGAAGAAAAAAAACTAACGGTGTATGGCTACAAAGAAGACGACCCCTAGAAAGAAGAAAAGAGGTTAGGGCTTTTAGGTGAAAACCTAAAGTTTTAATACCATATTTGGCTTGAAGAATGATTATCATAAATGAATGTATGTATAGATACAAGTAATAACCTAAACCTAACGCTAGAATAGTAAATTTACAAACCAAATAAATAATTTGCATATTTATCTCTATTAACATATATATGGTTTTATTATAACAAATTCACCATATTTTTCTATCAATCATGCAAAAACAATTTTTGAGGAGCATGCAATCGCCAGATTTGAGAAACAAATACAAGCTCCTTCATCAACATTCTTAAGCTTAACCATAGTTTTTCAATAATAATAAATTGTAGGTTGTATAAATGTATGAATCATGTTTTTGGACATTTTATTGTAGTAAAGAAAGAGATTCCTCACAAAGGAACAATGAATAATAAGTACACAATAATGTACTGCGTATGTGCACCCTCATTACATATTGGCATAATAATTGAATGATTCATCAAGTTTCTATAATTAAAATGTGAATAGCAGCCCATCTTAATCCTTGGGGTTTGTATTTCTCATATATATACCATAAAAATAGATATTTACCTCACTCCCCATCCCGCTCAATCATCCTCTCTCAATTTCGTTCTATGGAAAGGCGATTGCCTAAGAGCTTAACTAATTTACAATCTACCCTGTCGATCTCTACATGTATGAAGTATATACAACTTCTATTATATCATCGTTTCAAACTTATCGAGCTTCTTCACTCTTCGCATCGACCTGATGAGCAATGTCAAGAACACCCCTGCAATCATATATTAAATAATGAAATTTCACGGAAAGTGTACTGAATATATGTACGTAAAGGTGTCAGGATTAGACCTGCGCCTATAAATGAACCATTAGCCACAATTTCGTTTCCTTGGGTGCTGAAGGTGACCCCGAGATTGACTAGTGTACCACTCAGAACTGTGTACATCGTTGCCATCTGCAACACTGTTGCCTTTTGAGCTGCTCTTTCAGACTGAAAATATTTAGCCCGAAATTAATTTAGAGCAAATGAAATAATATAGGAGTAAATAAAAACATGATATTTGCTTCTCTTATAAGTCTTTATGTTAAAAAATCGACCAAGTTGCTAAGCACATGAATGATACATAGATTGAAAGTCTGGTTAGCAAATCTGACATGCATAGTACAATTTTGCCGAAAATTGACAGATCTAATGCAACTATGGCTCACTTCTTTTCATTAATCACATTACGGCCAGTTTGGTAATAGGTACTAAATGGTGGAAATGGTAAAGAAAAGTTAGTGTGATATGGTAGGAATATCTCTTGTAATGGTCATACTTAATCTTCTTTAACAATCTCATTTTCCTCATAAAATTCATTCTATTGCATTACCATTTGAACATGTACATGGCGTTAGGTGGTAATGGAAAATTGTGAGCAAAAAAAACATTTTTATGATCAAACTTTCATTACCATGGAAATGACATGATAAATTTCATGAAAATTTACACTACAAATCATTCATATTACCGCTAATTAGTATCGTTAACCAAACGGGCCGTTTGTGTTCCAAAAGGAGATACCATGGTATGCCAAAATTTATGTACTTTAAGTACATGCTCAGAAACCAGTGTGGGTGTTGAGTAATAGTCCTTGGCTAGTGCGTGAAAATCACAGAACAAAATGCACTGATCGATGTCCACACTCATGTGATGATATCGAATATTCATTACAGATAAATAAGGTGAAGTAATGGTTAACATAATATGCAACAAAACTCATTTAACCTTTGTAGCTTGAATTCAAAAGGGTAAAAGCTCCTCTCTTCAAGTGTTTGCACTCTTCCATGATAGATTAGCAACAATATGCGAAAAATAAGGCATAAATAGAGAAACAACATAGTATGAGATGTTCACAATACGGTATGACAATGTCTCAAATTTTCGTAAGTATATATTGTAGGAATTTGGAGAGTTAGAAATAGATCCAAGAAAGTAAAGTCCAAGACCAAAATTAAGGCAAAAAAGAGCACCTACTCATTGCCATACAAGAACAGGTTCATTTCCAAATTTTGATCTGACCATTAGGATGGCTGGCGGGTAAATTTTGGGGGCATCGTTTCGCATTCCGCCCCAGTTAGAGCAGTAAAAATTTGGTAAGTAGTGAGTAAATATGTGTATGAAAAGTCTTAAACACCATGGATAGAGGGTAAGTGGTGGGTATTACGTGTTATTCACCCCATATTTGCTTGCTCTATATCTGTTATATACTACTTTATACTATATACTCCCTCTGTCCATTTGAATATACTACAACATCGAAATCGAAGCTTTTTCCATATGTTGTAGCAAATTCAAAAGGAGACAAGGAGTATTACCGACTAAAAAAAATATTGACAATTTTTGTAAACATAAAATTTCTAAAGTGACCTAACAAAAAGTGCTTTATGTGTTTTGAACCAAAGACGAAAGTTTCCCTAAATCATGAATTTAAATGTGAATTTACTATCAATAATATGGTGAATTGTTGACTATAAATTTTTTATTTTCTCTTGTAAACATGTTACGAAATGGATCGAAATGAAAGTGTAGATTTGTAAGGAATGAAAATGGGGCACGAATAACACGGGTATGAAACGGATGGGGCGGTTATAAGGTAAATATAACTGTGAAACACATAGTATCTCGAAGCGTAATTCAGGCTAGCACTTTATGAAAGCATACTTGCACTTTTATTTGGTGCACGTTTCAGAGGACGTTTAGTCCACCAATATCTTCTCAGTGTTCTTAATCAAGATTTGAAGTTCTACAATAATGTTTGTGATCAAAATACGAAGTTCATGTTCAAGAGTTTGTGATTGTTTGTGATAAAAGATCCTTATACTTGTAATTGGTAGTGCTTGTGTAAACATTGGGCTTGTTTGGTATCCATTTTTTGAAGGTCACTAATGGAAACGCCTAACTCAAACCGTTACATATTGTTTGTTTCAACTCTAAAGTAATTGTTTACGTTACTTTCAGGAAATAGAATCCTCTAATTTTTTACCGCTCGTAATAGTGGTGTAACGAATTCCCTTACCTTATTCCCTTTGCTCTCTTCATACCAAACAAATAATAACAACACCACTTACCATTAACTTACCTCTATTTATACATTCCCTTTCCATTACATTTTAAGTTGTCATACCAAACACCCCCTTAGATACAAATACTTACTATATTCATAACATATACAGATGATAGTTTGTTGTAGTTACCTCAAGAACCCGCACTCGTAGCTTTAAGTCTCCCGATTCTAGTTGCTTCACAAACTCTTCTATTCGCTGGACTCGGTAAGGCATGGAGACTGTGTAGTCTCTGGCCTGAAAATATAAGATAAAGCAAGGAGTTCAATATTAACAAATGAATATTAATAAATTGGTCTCCTGTAACAATCAAGGAAAGAAGTAATCATCGGAAAGACAAAAAATTAGTACATCTTCAGCTTGTTTTCTTATCTCCTGCACAAGCTGAACTCCTGTACGTCGCCTTTCCTTTAGATCAAGAAGCTCCTGCAGGCAGTATGAATGTTTAGATCTACTGTTGTAAGAATCGATAAGAAAACAGAGAACTAAGGATCTTAATTAAGTTTTATTCATCTTCACAACACATACTTGTGCATAAGGTGCCGCAACCTTCACAAATGAGAAGTCTGGGTCGAGAAATTTGCCAACACCTAGAGAAGGATAAGTCTGAGTTAAATTTCTTCACAAAATAACAAACATATCTAGCTTCAATCAAGATATTCTTAACGTATAAAATTACTCAAAAATATTGGTAAGATCTGGAAAAATTAATGATGAAAAAACTCCCTTAATGTTGAAAAAATTACTGTGCGATTTGCGAAGGTCAAATTCTAGACATAAAAGTATGCCAATGTTTTGAGTGGAGAGAGTCAGCAAAATTACCTTCAAGGGTAGAAAATGCCCTTAGGACAAAGGTAAATGTAGATGGAAAACGAAAAGGCTGATCCTGGGCAATGGCAAACAAATCCTGAAATTTTAAAGGGAAAATAGAAGAGATTAGATCAAAAATATGAAAATTGCCTATACTTCAATATGAGGGATTCAACAATCATGCATCATGAAAGAAGTTGCTGCACTTGTTTTCGCACTTATCCGTTACACTATTTTAACCATTACTCTCCTGTCATCCCTTTGAATTCACTAAATTATGCAAATCAAAGTGAGTTTTTAGGATGTTGTGTAGCAAATTCAAAGGGAATAAGGGAGCAATATCTTTCGTTGTACAGAATTACAAATTATAAAAAGTTGACGTTTACTTGGACTCGGGTACTGATGTCGGATACTGGTACGTGTTCAAGTGTCGGATACGTCTAAATATTCAATTTTACGCCTAAAATGAAGTGTCTAAGTGCCATAAAATTTTCTGAACATCAAAGATTGGACATGAGTACGTAAAGCAAAATGAAGAGTCCGAGTAACATAGACGATATTATGTATTGAGATAAATCAAACAAGATCTCACTTAACTATACTCCGTATACATAAAGAATAAGATGTAAGACTACTATTAATGAATAGTGGCTGGCTACTTTATAAACGTAGCAACTATTACAAACAAGAGGAAGTAATAGAATTAGGAGAATTATTGGTTGTTAAAAAATCCCCCGAAAACATCATCTGCACTATGCTTTTAGGCATTCAGCAAACACGCGTCATCAGGGAACTCTCACATTGTTTCAAAGAAAAAAGGAGCATTATCTGTACTTGTCTCTAGAATTTTCCCTCTTAACTTGTAATGGTAGAAAATGAATTCCTATACTTTTATGTTTGTGACTTATGATGAACAAACATTTACGCTTGTGACTTATGTCTATCCCGGAGAATCTAGAGACTTATGCTTTGTGAATTCCTATATTTTTATGTTTGTGACTTATGTCTATCCCTCCCCTCCCAATTCCCCCGGTACTTGAAACTTATGAATAAATTCAAAGACGCCTTTTTACTTCATGGTTGTGTTATTTCACAGTAAATTAAGTTCCACTTTTAATAACTTATAAAGACAATTAGTAAGTTCAATTAACAGATAAACGTTAGTTCAGTCGACGGCAAAGTTAAGATAAGGTATTAAAGTACAGATAAGTGGAGGTGTCAACGACAAAAACGACGACCTAAGATTCGAAAACATCATCAATGAACTAGCAGTACAAAAAGGACAGTTTTAAGGCATATCTTGACTCTTGTACCTCACCGATTGCGGACAAAGTTTGCTGCTGATCTGGTGTTTGACCCAGCAGATTGTCTAAGAAAAACCGCACCGATCTCTTCACCTGTAAGCCATTGTGAAACTCTTAAGGCATGTTCATAAAAGTATCAGAGGCACAAGAAGGGTTTATATGTTTGCTGAAATATCTTACCGCCGACAGATCTCCTGTAGGCTGAAGGGCTCCAAGATCAATGAGACTTCTGACCACCTGCATGGATGAAGCTATCAACAAATTATGCATAGTATTCCCATTGAAGCTGAATTAGAAGTCAGAATAAGTTGCTATAATTACAAGTCACACAAAAACACCTTAGAAATGTATTTTATGATTCCTATAACAGTTTCCTTTTGCAATATACACATAAATTTTTCGAACCATATGTTTCGTATCAATGAATTCTAAATATGTTAATGTGCAGATGTCAGATGACTCATATTTGTCATGTACTCCCTATGTCCCACTTATTTTGCACCAATTGCCATTTTGGTCTATCTCAATCATTTTGCATTATTTCTATTTTTGGACAATGGCCCACCACTTTCTTTTAATTTCATCCGTACATTTTAACTCTCTTTTAAATTGATCCACACAATTCATTCCCTCTCTTAATTTATTACCTATTTCTTAAAAACCCTACAACTTCTCTATGCTTCAAATCTATTGGAACAAAGGGAGTATCAACTTTTGTAATCTCTCAAATAGATAATGAAAGATACTAATAAAGAAAAAATTTCAACTGAGACATAATCTTGGTCCCATATGAACATCGAATAGATATTAGAGAGAATTCCAAAATGAGCTTACTATCTCCATAAATACCACAGCTTAAGAAGAGATTCGAGTAGAACAATTTCGGTGATAGCATTCTACAATAAGTTATCATATTTCTGATTGAACATCACAAACTGCATGTGCTATTGCTAATGGCTAATACTTTGAGAACCAAGCACAAAATGCAAAAAAATGTACCTTTGTTGTGTCTTTTTCATAGACAGCATAAAATAAATCCAGCAATCTTTCCCGTGTGAAAGTCTTAATTTCTCCCATCATTCCAAAATCATAATAGATGATTGCTTCATCCTTGTCAATAGCAAGATTTCCAGGATGAGGGTCAGCGTGGAAAAAACCAGTTTTTAGAATCTGCGAAAATCCATAAGGATATAGAGCAGTCAGTAAACAAAGACAACGTTCAGAATCAGATATATATAGCCAAGAACATATCCAGGTATGCATCTACAATAATGATACTTATTAACTAATTTGTATGCCTCGTCTTATACCATCCATCAGGACATTATGGAGCAGTGCTTCCGATAAGTATAGCTAGACATGATTACTATACAATGAAAAGACAATAATATTTGCACTTAATTGGAACTAACTAACATATAATCCTCCTCGCCGTAGAGTAAGTTCTAAAACCTATTACAGAGTTAGAAGCACCAGAGTTAGGGCCTTTTTAGCCTCTAAGCAACTCCATGACATACCTTCAAATTTCAAGTTTTCTTTTCGCATTATTTCTGTATCAGTTAAGGTATCTGTTCTCCTACTTTGCTACTTGTCACTAATTCTCGTAATATTCACATGGATGTATATGTATATCTTCCTTCCATTAGCCAAAAATATTTCGAAAAAGACAAATATAATTGTATGTATCACCAGTCTTCTCATTCTGTTCAAGAACAACCTTCGCATAGTTGCATACGAAACAAAAGAAAAACTCTTTAAGATAAAATCTTCAGCCACTAGTTGGACACTTTTCTATCTTATTTGCAAAATGGTTGATAGAATAGTTCGACTAATTTGCTAATTCCTTGAGCATGTTACTTTCTGAAGGACATCAAATTCCGGTCTATACAAATGATACCTGAATTAAGTATCCTTCAATAGCATGTGATGCAATCCGAGGACGATTGTAGCCACGTGCCTCCAATTTCTCCAAATTATTTATTTTAATGCCTGTTTAAAATAATGCATGGACAATATGATGTAAAAAACATTGATCTAAAAGCTTCACCTCACTTTCTTTTTGGTATAAAACTTAATAGAACTAAGTCATATTAAGTCCGGGAAGTACAAATTTTATCAATGAAAGCTTCATACCTGGTACATACTCCAAGGTCAACACCTTTAATGCAGTATAATCCCAGTGAACCAACTACATAAAGAGAATAAATTTTATACCCTTTCATTAGTATACTTAGCAAGGAGGTCAAGAACACTTGCAAAGACAATAGGTTGAACAAAAGGGTGACCACTGGAAAAAAAACTCACAGGTACTCGAACCCATTTGACATTCCGGAAATCTCTGCGGAATCTATCAGCATTTTTCCCTTCATTAATGTAATCTATTTCTTGGTACAATATCCTGCAGATCAATAAAAATGTGAAGGTTTTTGTAGATCCAAGGAAATTAATGCCAAAGCATTAAATGGTCAACCTATCACATAAGATTAAAAGAATAAGAAGTTAATGAAAACCTACAAGAAATTTTCATCAGGGTAAAAAATAAACAAAGTCGAAAGGGCCAAATATCCATAGTTATTTGGTTTCAGATAATAATAGACTATCTTGAATTGACTCATTGAATCAAGTGAACTTAATCATGAGATGGTGCAAATGATTTTTACAACCATCTACAAATGGGAAATAAAAAACAACATCCATATTATCCCTGACAATGGTAATGATGCATACAACCACCCCCCAAAGCTCATCAAGGAGGTTAAAGGCATTATGGCCCGTTTGGTTAACAGTACTAATTGGTGGTAATGGGAATGATTTGTATCTAATATGTATGATCATAAAAAGTGTAAATTTTCATGATATGTATCATGTCATTCCCATAGTGATGAAAGTTTGATCATAAAAAGTTTTTTTGTTACAACTTTCCATTAACATCTAATACCACATATTCAAATGGTAATGCATTGGAATGAATTTTGTGAAGAAATAAGATTGTTGAAAAAGAATAAGAATGACCATTAACTTTGTCAAGAGATATTCATACAAAAATTACACTAACTTTCCATTACCATTCCCACTATTTAATACCATTTACCAAATGGGTCTTTAGGTAATGGAATGATGTACATACTGTTAAGATATGAACTTTAATGAGCAAGAAAAAACCAAAAAAGTAGAAAATCAGGTTAGACAAGGGAATGAATTACAAAAGATGAGAAGAAAGAATAAAAGAGAAGAATAATAGGAAAACGAAGAGAATAGACTAAAGCTGTATTTTTATTTTCTGAATTAATATCTCAATGTATAATCATCTAGTTACACAAGAGTACATTATAAGTTTTTCTAATGTAAGTAAACAGTGCCTACACCACGACTAGCTAGCTTCCTTTTCAATTTTTTGTTTATCTCTTCTTCTATCTTCTTTATTGTGGATATCTTCTTTTATTTTCTTATAGATTCTTTAACTTTTTTACCTTTGGATTCTTGAATATTTTGGATTCTTCTTTCTTCACGTTTTTTCTTATAATTTCCCTTGTCATTGGATTTATGTCTACTTTTTGCTAGTAATTTTTTCTTTAGATTTTCCTATTTGTTTCTTGTATCAGTTTTCCTTTTCTTTGTTGTTTTTGTCTTCTTTTTTTTTTTTTCCTTTTTAATAACAATGTGATAACTATTAGACAGAAGGCTTAGAATGTGGGTTTAGGTACCCTCTTGATTTATTATGCAAGGAAGTAGGAGAGCAACATTTCATGAGGAATGGAAAGCATTGTGTCTCTTAGCAAGCTTGAAGAATACCCAAAGGCGTCCACAATGTTTCAAAAACGCCATTAACAGAGAATGATCACAAAAGAAGGATAAAGGAGATTAATTTCCCAACATGGAGGTTGGGTTTCCAAGAAAATAGGAAGGCTGCTCGTCGAAGGAGGTCTAGAGTCAAGTTCATCTCCTTAGTAATACCTAATCGGTAACTTTGTATTCAAAAGCTTATCTAGACTTCCTTTGCAGACGAAGTATATCATCTTTCCATCTACCTTCTATTTCTTAACCTTCCTATTATCAGGAAATCGTTACTCAAGAAAGCAACAATTTACAGCAATCATGTGATTTTTATTAACAGTTCAAAATAATCGTTTACTGCCTTTTTACTCTAATATCATGTTCCAACTTGAAAGTTAAACACAGAGATGATGGGCGAACTCTACCTCTTGAAGTCAAAGTAACACTAGAAACTTATTACTGATGAGTATAGTGTTTATTTGTTGGACGAATTCTACTGTGATTCTAGAAGTTTGTTCAGTAGCTTGCAGAAGGAATGGAGTCCTCAAAGAATCATTTCATTTATAGTGTAATTCAATGCAGGAAGACTCCATGAAAATTGGAGAAAGACCGGACAGCTCCAACCCTACATTTGTATTCTCATGGAGATGGTGAGTTACAAACCTGGGAGAGAAAGGAATACTCACTATCATATTCAAAGCAGTCCCTTATCTAGCACAATAACAATCACTATAACTCCATGAAACAGCCAGTGGTGTTGGATCCAAGATCCTCAATTTCATATTAAAGAGACTATACAAGTCTGAATTTCTCAAGATCCAGTGAGGAAGAACCAAGGGCCCATGAAGAAAAAAACAGATGGGTAATTCATCTTCTAGATGGGAATTAGAACAAAAAGGCATCAAGAACATCAGGGATTCTTAAAAACTTACGTGGCACACTCTTCATATATACCAATCCAATCCCTAGTTGGACCCCCTAGAGACTCACTGTTCTGGAAATACTCTGCAATCAGCTTCAAATTTCCTGAGTAAAACAAAAAGCCTTGAGTAACTAGTTAACTTTTAATTTCGAGGCAAAAAGCATCATCGACTATCATGTACCAACCAATTAAGCACATACGATTTCATCAAATATGAAGCAGACAGCATCTACAATGCAGAATCATCAGAGAAAAAAAAAATTACGAAGCAATAATTTATGGATAAAAATTACACCTGTTTTGGATTTATGTAGAATATATAGGTTTTTACGTCAAAAATAATATTGACAGTTCATTCATACAATTTGTAAACTATGTCAAACACTACCTTTTAAATAAAGTGCTTTGCCATTTATACAACAACATTCCATCACCCCGATTCCATTGAATGGCTCCCACCTCGGTGGGGTATGGCGGGTTGCGATCTAAAATTACCATTGTTAGTGATAAAGTAACTATTAATAAATTGGACAAATTTTCATGAAGTTCATTCCCAATTTGGACAACATTTCAAAGATGCATCACTGAAGATACAATAAAATCAAATCATGTTATTTGTACAGTACCAATAAAATTTCAGCTGTCTTAGGTAGGGAAGATGAATATATGATATCATAGACGTAAGCCGACTCCAATCTTTTGGGATTAAGGTAATTGGTGTATCATAATGCAGAAGAAGATTACTCTTTTCAAATCATAGCTAAATCACATAAACGATCATCATTGCAATGCACAAACCCTCCAGTAGATTGCAAAGAAAGCAAGAGATAAATTGTCATGAAACATAAAGGCCTTTCATCTAGCTAAATTTGAGGGGTAAATATAAGGAAAAGTTTTGGTTCGTAATCCAGTGCACTGAATATCTAGAACAAACTGAACAATCCCTTCATTGATCCCCAAAGAAGTTGATATCATTGAGATGCCAGAAAGAAGACCAAAAGCCAAGTCACTTACGTAAATCAATATCAAATAGTCTCTTCAAGCCAGGCCTTTGAACCTTTATGATTACTTTCTCTCCGTTATGCAGGATTGCCCGATGGACCTACAAGAATCATTCAAATTCACTGATTAGTGAAACAGAAAAAAACCTTCGCTAGTCACATACTCTAAACTACGCTTGCATCAGTCTAATATTCTATTACTCGTATGCTTTATAAACCTCATGTGAGGATAATAATGCATAAAAATTCAAGGCGGTATGATGAGTCTCTGATTCGATACTTTCAAAGAGCAAGATGTGTAAATTACCTGATAAATAGGTAGCCTTGATCAGCACATAGCCATATACAATGACAGCAGAGAAATTTATTAATTTTGCACATTTTACTAACATAGATTCAGATTTAAGATCTCTGGCAACAAGGACTTACATATTAAGAAGCAAAACAATATGTAATCATATTTGTCTATAAAAAGTAGTTAAGCAGCAAGTCTTTCATTGAGTAGTTAGACAAGAGGCGTCCAATCATTCCACTATTATTAGATCAAAAACATAACATCAGGCGTCCAATCATTATTGAAGAGGCAATGCTTCTCGTCTTGTTCATGCTTAACTACCATCATGTCATGTCGCAACTTGTAAGGACTGAAATATGTACTGAAAGAAATTGAGCTCTTAGTTATCTTCAGTTCGCTCTTAAAAGTTTCAAACTCAAGGTCTACCTTCAAAAAATTTATATCTTTCTTGCTTCAAAGATTATATTTCAATCTCAAGGACGTTATAATATTCTTTAAGTGTGTGACGATTGACAATAGTCTAAAGTCCAAACCAATAAAAACCAAGGCAAACTTGAAAATAGTCTTTAAAGAAATTGATTTCAGTGGTCTTTGACATGCAAAGGACGATGCGACTACATCAGACCGCTAAGAAGCTCACAGACTAGAGACAATCATAAAAAAATTGTTCAATTTTGAGAAGATTCTAGGAACATTAATCTATGAATTTTTCAACCATGGAATCCAAGCAAGGATCTAAGAACTAGTACATTACATTCACTTAGAAATTTATTAGAACTAGTATTATCACTGTGATAATAGACAAAGAAAAGTCAGATAGTAGACACCTGACCAAGACTAGCAGCGGCAATTGGCTGATCTTCAAATTCTTTAAAAAGAATGTTTACAGGGGCTCCCAGCTCTGCAGCAATGAATTCTCTAGCTTTTTCTGATGAGAATGCAGGCACCCTATCCTGTAAATAGTTCAACATATAAGCATAAGTTTTTGGATGAATTGGTCCTTCGACATGATATCAGAAGCCTATGTCACGGGTTTTTAATCTTAGCCACCTCCTTTCAAGTGAAACATTTAGTGCTTGGTATTAGCGGGATTGTACTGCATCAACAATTCTAGCCTAATGGAATCTCATATAAGGGAGCACGATAGAGTATAGAAACCAATCTCAGGGTCTCAACCATTAGCTTAAACTATGAGTTGAGTTGATCTTCAGAAAGTATGGCTTATATTCTCAGTTTCCTTTCTTTAGACACAAAAATAACCAGCATTAATCCACATCTATTTACCTGCAATTTGGCAAGCTCATCCACATACTCTCGAGGAAACAGATCAGATCTTGTAGAAGAAAGTTGTCCAAGCTTTATAAAAGTTGGACCGAGCTGTAGCACGCTTTCCCTCAGCCAAGCAGCAGTTTTTCTCCTTCTCTTCTTCTGCAGATAACAAAATCCAAAACATTGGAAAAGGACTTACAAACAATACTACTGAAGTTATAATTATTAGAACCGATATGTCGATAAGCAAAAGAAAACAAAAAGTTTACGGCAAAAAGTCCTGAAACTTACTTGCTTCTCTTCATCAAATCCACCAACATATGACCATTTTGCATTCTCTAATAAAACACGCACACGAAGAGAAAGAACAAACGACCAGACATCGATGGACCTTTGGACAGAATTGTAATTGTCATTAGCCCAACTAAATCCTGCATCACTCAGCATTACCCTTGGCTCTTCTAGAGGAGGAAGCCCTTCATTTTCATGAAATCTCGGCCTCTCAACCAAGGAAGAAGCAGATTCTCTTTTAACTATGCTCACTCCATTGATATTCGGCTTGGTTCCATTCACTGGTCTTGTGCTATTAATAGAAACCTTGCTTGTTCCATTGATATTCTGCTTGGTACCATTCACTGTTCTACCATTATTGTTCATCACTTCATCTGTTGGCAACATTTTAGTTGAGCGTTTATCGTTTCCCAAACTGGTCAGTTTCCTTGTGTGCCGTGTTTCCAGTTCAAATCTTATACCTTGACCGTATGCTGCTAGGTTAAAGACACGCTGCTCAAACTTGGGAAGCCTTATCCCAGATATTGAACATGAAGAACCAAGGTCATCAATGGCTGTTCTTTGTTGTAATGACTTCAAATTGCCGCAATTACAGCTCTGTGAAGCTAGAATTGCAGCCATTTCAACAAGATCCCACGAAACTGACAGAGAAAGTGATCAGATTAGAATAACTAGAACTACATGAACAACTGCAACAGCTAAAATACTCAGCAATAAGTGCTTTTAAGAACTCATTAACAATCATATAAACATTGAGATCACTAATTGAAAAATAAATGATAGATTTAGGCTTGTACACAAAACCCATACAAGAGCAGAGTTGACCGTAAACAAACCCGAAGAGGTTCCATCCTAAAACCAATTGGTAATAAGACAAGTAGCCCATCAAGCTTATATTTTAGTCAAACTCTCTCTAATTGTTCGATATGCAATCACATGTGTTATTTTTTCAACAATATATATTTTATCCCAGATGAAAAATGGAAAACAAACAATTCAAACCACACAAATTCAACATTTCAATAGATGTCATTCATTTCATCCACTCTTAAAAAAATAATCAAAATCACAATAACTCAAGATTACAAGCCACATTTCTGAAATAAAAGTTACTTCAAAAACTCCTAATCTGGAGTAGCAAATAATGAAATAAAAGAAGTCATAAACTTACAAGCAGAAAAACTATTCAAATTTCCAAATTTCTTGTTGAAACTCAACAAACAAAATAACCCAGATGCCCAAATACAAATACAAACCTTAATCAACTTCAATTATAACACAAAGCGTGCAAGAAAGATATACCTCCCACATCACATTATCCTAATGGGCTTAACAAACACTACAATCAACATGTGAGTAGCAATCTTAAAGAGACAAAAGGAGTAGCTACTTACAAAAGCACAAAATTGCTCACCTTTGAGAACAACCCAATATCAAAACAACACGCAAGCTTCAATCTTTCCAAAAACCCAGAAATTATTGTCAATCAAAAAAATCAAAATCGACTTAATTTCTATTCTTTCGTACAAAATTGACGAATCAGAAGAAGAAAACCCAGGTGGGTATCTAAATATCTATTGATATGAGTACTAATTAGTGACACCTCAATAAATTGAGAGTTGGGTACTAAGTTTCTGGTCAATTTATTAATTTGGGCGACGTTGCTGTCTGAGAATAACAAAAAATAAGGGGAATTCTAGAAATAAAGGAAAATGAAAACAAAAAGAAAAAAAAAGAAGGGGGAATTGTGTTTTACGCATGTGAAAGAATGTGAGGAAAACAAGAATGAGTGCCATTCATTATTATTGAGTTTATGGATGAAACTGATGTTCGTAAGCGAGCTTTTTTTTTGTGTCTGACATTTTTACTGACGTATTAGTGGTCAGATAGACAGTTACTGACTAACTGTCACTGTCTCCCTGTCTCGGAAGCTAATTGTTGACATTTTACTTGTTTTAACTTCGTCACCAAAACAAAAATATCTTACAATGATAGCGGAAATGTTGAGAAAATTTGAATGAATTAGGAAAAAAATTATTAAAAAATTAAAAAATAAGTAATATTTTAAAATATTTCTCAAAGTAAGTAATTTTTTCCATAGTTAAGGCTTGGGTTGTTCGCTTTTACTAACAGCGAACAAAGAGAGCTGCTAAAAAAAAGTCAAGTTTTTTGTTCGTCGTTACTAACACAGAACAAAGACTTTGATTTTTTTTACAAGTTTTTGTAGTAAATAGTGAACAAATGAGACATGGTCAAACAAGGTCAAATAACAGCATATAAAGGTTTGACTCTATTTGACCAGACAAAACCTTTATTTGCTGTTACTAACAGCGAACAAAGAACTTGAAATTTTTTTGACCTGCCTTCTTTATTTGCTATTAATAACAACGAACAATTCAAATCTTAGCTTTGGGAAAAAGTTATTTATTTCGGAAAATATTTTAAAACAATGCTTATTATTTGACTTTTTTATATTATTTTGTTTATTTAGTACAAAATTTCAAATGTTGAAGCCTGTATATGTGTTTGGACAAAGCATTAAGATGAAAATAAAAGGAGAAGGGAAATGAAGGAAGAAAAAAGAAAGGGAAGAGAAATAAATGAGATTATTTGTTTGTTTAGGAGGGAAATTGAAAGAAAAGAAAGGGAATGAGCAATATGAAACTTTTGTACTTAAAAGTTTGATAGGGAAATTACATAGTTTAATCCAGATTAGAAAGTAAAATGGTAAGAGCAAATTAATAAAAATAAAATCCTAAATCCCTTCGAATTTCGTTATATCCCTTCTTTCCAAATCTCCCTCCTTTTAAAATTTATATTCAAACAATGGAATATTTATCTCTCCAAATCTCCCCTTTTCTTTCCTTTTAAATCCCTCAATCCAAATATAGTGTTGATGTAGCTGTGAGTTACTAACTTAATTGCTAGTTGTCTAAATTCTTATTCTACCTCTTGGCCTCTTGGGTAATATTAATGGGAGGCGTTGGTAAATGAGTAATAATATAGCTGATTGGAATGATTGATTTTGAACCCTCTACGAGAAGTAGTTTGTTTAAAACAACTTATTATAATCTTTTTTCTCATTCATAAGTGTTTCAATTTCTTATTGGGTCAAATCACCCTAAATATACCATTTCTATTTTAGGTTTGTTAGCTTATCAATTATTACTAACTTACACCATATTGGATTAAAGAAGTTAAAATATGTTGACAATGAACTCTCGCTTGAACTAACTAGGTGAAGAACTAACCAAAGAACTCTCCCATAACTTAGGAACTCCTAATCAAAGTGTAAAGAACTCTCACTTAAGTAGTTAACTACTAATCAAAGGGCAAGGAACTCTCACTTAACACTCGATAGTTAAAACAGATAAATTTTTAATTAGAATACCGAGTGTTACGTGTACAACTGGCTCTCAAGGAAGGGATTTCATGTGTGACTCTTGTTTACATGTTGATTTTCGGCTTCTTGGTCAAGCTTTAATCTTTAATTGCTCATCAATCTTTAAAAGATATCTTATTGTGTGTCGTTAACCATATGCATGAAATTTCAATATTAAAATGTTCTAGCCATGGATATTTCATGTCAATGTTGAAAGCAACAACCTGAACCTATATTTTTCTTAAATTGACTAACAGAGCCTCAATCTTCGTTTGGTGCCACTTTACACGCAATCTATCATGTTGATTTTTAATTTTGACTATAATATTGGACTTAATCTTGACTTGGGCTTATTTAACTTGAAACCATCATAATCAGGATTTGAAAGACTCAAAACTTGACATTTGAACGAAAATCCATCATGGGTTGAGAGTGAGAAAGTAGTTAAACACTCTTTAATGGCCTAGTCGTTTCCTTGTCCTTTAAACCTTTGGAAAATTTGGAAATGATAAAGAGAATTAATCAACAAAATGAACCGAATAGTATAACTTTCAACTTAATTCCAAAAGTAAGCGTGAAAATCTCAAATCTATGGGTTTGGGCTGTTTGCACAGGTCAAAAAAGACAAAATAATTGTTCGCAGTTACTAACTGCAAACAGCACTTTGACTTATTTTGACCTGTTCACAGTTACAACTTGCTCCACAAATACGCTGATCAACTTCCTTCCTTCCTTCCTATTTTCCCCAATTCTCAAAACCCTATCTTATTACTCGACTTTCTCCCTACAAAACCAATATTAGACTAGCTTCAATCCATCAATTCTTGCAATCCTCTTTCAATTTGGCACTTTAAAATTAGTCTGGGATACTCTAGCTTGCACAAAGGTAAACTTTTATGCGTTTTTTTTAGCATATATATCGTTTTTTAGGGTTTTGATGAAGTTTGGTTATTTTCTCAAATGTAGGTTACTAGTTTTTAAATCAACACTCTTCTTAATCATCCATAACTATTCAATTAATGTTTAATTGTTTTCATAGCTTTATGTTGTTTTTTGAAGTATTGTTTTTGATGAGCATATTGAATTAGTTGAATTTGATGCACATTATATATTATTAGAAATGTTGATGTTGATATTAGAAATATCATTTATAAACTTATTAATTGATTTATTATTTGAATTTTATGTGCATTATATATGTATGAACTTAGTTACATTATGGACTTTATTAATTTGTAGACCAAAAAGATTATAATCAAATGAATATAATGTACTTGTATGGGCATGAAGTTGATGATGTTGATTTTGCTTGTATTCATGTAGAAATAGAATCATGATCCCGATCAAATTCGTGGTAAAGGGAGGCCTAAGTCTAAGAGAATTGCCAACAAAATGGATGAGGGAAAAAAGAAACGAAATAATTGTCGTCGTTGTGGGAGTGAAGGTCACAAAACTAGAACCTGTAACTCCAGGTAATATACTATATATATTATACTAGTATGATAATCTATAACATATATAATAATGTTAAACTTACCACACAAATGTATGATACATAATTACATAATAGTAATATTAACAAAAGTTACTGCGAACACAGTAGTAAAGGAGATGGATCCAGCAGCACCAGGACCCCTAGACCTTAGTGTGTTAACTATGCAGCACGAGCACAGGAGCACCCCTCTTTGGGATGCCCAGGTTAGGTGTACGATAGTAATGATTTGCATTTTAGTAATGATAACATACAAGTAACTAATTTATATGTCTATATTCATAGGTGTCCGATACAGACGCATTAGGCACTAGGCATCCAGATTCCGTTCCGTGGATGATCGATGAAAGGATCATCCCGTACTTGGAGCTCACGAGGTTGTATGACTTTCATCTCGTTGCATACGATAGAGTTGACCGTGCTATTATCACAGCACTGGTCGAGAGATGGTGTCAAGAGACGCACACATTTCATCCTCCTCTAGGTGAGGCTACCATCACACTGCTTGATGTAGCCTTACTGACACGGCTTCCCATCGAGGGACGTGTCGTGTCTACAGCCGGACGCCGGCTATCAAGCTGACGTGACATGGTACACCGCATATTGGGAGAGCACCCTTCAGCGGAAGTCATTAGGAGGAGCGGTTTGCACTGCACATGGTTGGTTCAGACCTTCTTGCATCTCCCGAAGGTGCTGATGAAGGCACATTTCCAGGTACGCCAAAGCGTACCACCTATATTTGATAGGAGTTGTCCTGTTTGCCGATAAAACAAGCAACCAAATACATCTCCTATACTTGACTTTACTTGACGACCCGTGGGAGCGCATTGCCAAGTATAGCTGGGGCTCCGCAGCCCTTGGATACTTGTATAGGAGGCTATGTGGTGCTGCCCATAAGAAAGTCAAGGAGATTGCAGGACCACAAGTCATATTATAGGTAATACCAATTACATTTAATTCTAATCCACATTTGGTGAATTACATAGTAATTACATTTGCAATCTTCAGCTGTGGGCGTGGGAGCATATTCTTATCGGCCAACCTTACAGAACCGTTGGTCGTGATGATGTTGCCCCTCTGCAACAACCCCCACCAGATGCTGCATATGGTTCAAGGTGGAATTTTGCACGTCGAACGCGCAAGCACACCGGGACCAGTCTCGGATTCTACCGAGATCAGTTAGACCTGCTACGACCCAACCAGGTAAATATTTCAGTACTCATTAACATTACTGCAATTTAATTTACACATCATTTACATTTTCATAACATATATTATAGTTTTTGTGGGACCCGTACACTGCGGAAGCCTACGCAGCTGTTCCCGAGCACTCGGGCATTCAATCAGGTGCGTGGAGGGCTCATGTGCCACTCATATGTTTCAACATTGTAGAAGTATATCTACCAGAGTGCGTACTACGCCAATATGGGTTGGTACAGGGCATTCCACCGACTTGTGACACTGCTGAACCCGAGCTGCACCTGATTTCGCACATAAATCAGGGTACGACGAACTAGATGGAGATTAACTGGCGCCACATTGCTCGTTGGGATCTTAGACTTGAACTGGTGACCCAAGGTGCGCCGATCGATGTTCATGGCGCAACTACTATACTGGACTACATGCCGTGGTTCCTCTCCATCACTCGCCGATGGATGACACCACGTGGCATCATCGCAGAATCACATTATGCACCTGTTGCGCCTACGACGACCCAATTAGTAAGTCTTTATTTGCATTTAAATGATGAAGTTGTCGATTACATAATATAATATTACATTAACTAAATATTAATTGTAGGCACAAGGTGTGGCCGCAGTGATGCGGTACAGCCACGAGGAGACAGTGAGGGAGGTTGCGCAGGGCATGCTCGTAAGCACGCAATTCCAGCACTTCATACCGGAAGTCGCTACGGAGTCCTCCCCGGTTACCGCCGATACGCACGTCTCATCTCCTACTTATGACTATCATTAGGAGGAGATGGACCTTTCATACCCCGTTAACGTTGCGGGGACCTCGCAGGCTGAGCCATCGCATCCATCACAGTACTAGTCCCCTCCTCTGCCAGAGCGACACTCAAACGCCTCTTACTACCATTGGAGGCATAGGAGACCAGCTCAGTTGGATAGGGTAGATGAGGGTCCTGAGTGTTAGTGTTTCGTTTTTGTGTATTTGGATTGACTATGTATATATATATATATATATATATATATATATATATATATATATATATATATATATATATATATATATATATATATATATATATATATATATATATATATATATATATATATATATATATATATATATATATATATATATATATATATATATATATATATATATATATATATATATATATATATATATATAACACTCATTCTACCACTTAAAATGCCAATTCCACTCTTAAAACCCCCTACTCCAACCCTTAATTTTATATTTTATTCACCTATACTCTAACTGTAAAATATTCATTTTAAGACTTAAAATGTGTATTCGAATGGTTTAAAGTTTTTCAAATCCAAGAATTAAAATGTCTATTTCAAGGTTAAAAATATCCATTTCAAGCTTTAAAATGACAATTTTAAAATTATAAGCTAAACCTGTAAGTGATCACACGTATATGACCACACGTATATGACCGTCTTACAGGAGATTTGTTGTATTCTTTTCAATTTTCTACACTCTTCATGAATTTTTAGCCTAACTGGGTTTATTTATTCATAATCCACCCTTTTCCACCAACAAAAATGGCACTTCGGTAGTTTAAAAACGCGCAATTCCAAGGAAAATTGCCTACTAAATGAAGTACTACCGTCATTTTGAATTAAAGCAAACAAAAACAAACTCTTTAAAAATATTGTAGACTTGATCCCGCTATAAAGATCGATCCAAGAAAAAAGAACAAACATCAAAAACATCCTTCTCAACATTCATCATGGTGATACAACTTTAATCTCGAACGACTTGACAACTTGACCAGCATTTCTTTTTTACATTCATCACCAATGAAAATTGGTTTAAAAATTCATCACAAAAACCTGCTAGGAATCTCCAAAGTCCTGCAAGTTTTTTGTATTTGGACATTTCAATTGACCCTGTCCAAGGAAAAATTGTTAACTCAAGTACAACTTATCAAAAATAAGTACAAGAGACTGTTTTGCTTATTTAATTGTTCAGATCTTACTGTTAACTAGCATGTCAAACTCGAGAGTACAGACGCAAATGTCCGCCCAAAGAATTCATCTATCTAAGCGATTTCTCAAGGTTTTTTGCTTTGCGAACGCAGTCTCGATAACTCTGAACCAAGCTTGCGCATTTGAGCGAGTCTTGCTTGTGCTCCTTGTAACATGCAGCACATGAGTCTCTCTCTGACTGACAAACAATAGTTTTTTGTTGAGGAAGCTTGAATTCTTTCTCATGTAGTTCTTTCGATCTTTGTGTGACTTCTTTCAGCATGTTCTCCTCGTATTTTTTCATTTTCTCCAAAACTGTTTCACTCTCCTTGAGAACAGAACGAATAGCTTCTAGCTCTGGGTTTGAGGTCGAAGGCACAGATAAAAAGAACGGGGGTTGAAGAGGCCATCCAGCCGAAGGAGTTCCTTTTTGTGCTGCAGACTCGTCAGCAAGCTGCTTTTGGGGTGCTTTCTTTTGTGCCTGTGAAGGCTCTCTAGGTACCTTTGCCTTGCTTTTCTTGGGTTTCTTTTTTGACTTCACATCATCATCTACAAGCTGAAATACTAAATTTTTACTGATTTGAATAGTGTCCGCCATTATGCAGCACCACTAAGATCGCCTGAAACAAATGTCAAGATGATCTATCAAATTCAAGACATAAAAGCCAGAGACGTTATATCCACTCCAAGAATACTAAAAATAATTTAGTATTGACTTTCATCTTTCACATTCTATCAATTTCCTTCACCATTTGTAAACCTACTCGTCCTTGACCTTTTTAGCAGTTACCAAATGAGTACTACAGGCTGATGGCAGTATGCACTGTCTAGTCTCTAGTCCCACAGCACTAACAACTAGAAAAGGAACAGAATACATAAACCTTAACGGGAAATTTACTATAGACAACAGAGATACAAGCAAGGAAGCATGTTAAGTTGAATCTATGTTACTTGGACTCGAGTATCGATGTCGGATAGTGGTACATACCAAAGTGTCAGATACGTCTAAATATTCATTTCTACGCCTGAAATAAAGTGTCTAAATGCCATACAAATATCCGAGCATCAAGGATCGGACACGGATACGTGAACCAAAATGATCCGAGTAACATACAGTTGAATTAATCGAGTTCAGAAAATGGTTTCACATTAATGCCTGATTGAAGGCCAGAAAATAACTGAACATATTGAGAAAAGGATGGCAGGCAGAGCAACTATATAATGATGTTTTTATGAAAAAGGGAAACATGACATCAGGCAATGTAATGCCGCGAATTCTGGTAATGGGAGGCATCAATATTATCATCAACATTCTACATACCAAAGAAATGGCAAGAATATTTCAAGAATAGCCCTCCATTTCCTGTAAAAGCCAAGCAAAATTAAAAATAACATGTTTTTTTCAAAATCAATTGGTACACGAGTCGTAGCAAGTTCAGCCATAACTTTAAACAGTATATGATGAAGACTTAATCCAACGTATGGAGCTGAATACGTGAACCAAAACAAATCAATGTGAGAGATCATTGGTAACAAAGATTGTACTTTATTCGTCTACTAATCTATAATTAAGAAAACTTATTCTAATGATCATCCACATATATTCTCATCCTTCCATCATTCTTATCCATTGACATGTAATCCGGCAAATCCCAATTATTCATGTCATCTTCACTACTGTCCATATCATTTTTAGGCAATGTTTTTTCCTCTTCTAACATCCTCAAAGTTCTAACTTTCAACTTTTCTCACTGGTGTATTTTCCACACCCTTTTCCACATCACCTAAGGGGAAATTGAAAGGCTAAAAGGGAGAAAGCACAGTGTTCAAAAGGAAGTAATTGGGAAAAAGTGAAATAAAACATTAATATTTCAAAGATGCGCCATTTAAGATACAACTCAAGCATTTCACTCCATGGACAATCAAATCATGCTATTTGCACTACAAGACTATAATTTCAATAGTAAACAGGGAAGAGTATTATTACTTTATCATAATGCAGAAAAACTGTATTATTCATTCGCCTGAAAATAGTACATAGTGATAGTCCTTTCAAGTTAAACCCAAATCACATAAAGCTTCTAGTGAAATGCAAAAGAAAGCAAGAGATAAAATTTTCATTCAAATTAATGGTCAAGTTAAGCTAAATTAGAGGGCTAAATGTAAGGGAAGACTTTATAAAGTCTTAAATCATAATTCAGTGCATTGAATTTCCATAAGAAAGTGGAGAGCCTTTTCATTGATCCCTAAGAAAATTGACATCTTTGAGATGCCGAAAACAAATACCCAAAGCCACATTACTCGTGTCAACCAATATCATATAGTCTTGATGTTATGCAGAAATAGAAGAGCCTAGTGAACCTACAAGAAACATTTAGGAGGTGTTTGGTATAGAAAATTAAGGAGTTGGAAACGGATTCGCTTAAAGCAATCCGTTAAATATTGTTTGGTTTGTATTATTGTTAACCAATTTCGTTATACTAGAGTAACAATTACCCTTAGATTGTTACTGCTCAGTTATGAGGAGAAATGGATTTGTAATACCACAAGCTTCACTCCAATTTGAATCTCCAATTTCTCTCTCATACAACCCAACAACCAACCTTCTAGCATTAAATTCTCCATCCTCCATCATCGAACACAGACTGCAACCACAACGCACCTTTTGCTTTGCTTGTTCTTGATATCACCGCCAATGTTGAAGCTAATCATATCTATCTCTTTGCTACTTTGACCAATTGAAGATGAAATCCAGCTTCTTTCTTCTCTGACTTTGAAGAATTTGATCAATATTGTGTTGTAAAAAGAGGATGTTAATTCAATTTAGGATAAGGTATGGCAATTATGAACGTTTGAATTATAAATTATTTAAGATTGAATTGATGGAAGCTATTAAAAATTGAAATTGAAATTAATATGTGACAATATAAATCCATCAACTGAAATTCAAAGATGAATTTCTGGGACAAAATTGCAAAAGAAGAAATAGGACTTTTACTTCAATTATTGATAGTGGTACGTTGCGGTTAAGTAATGGTGGGAGGTTGTCTTGTGGGGTGGTTGATGTGAGGGTCCTTAGAAAGCAAATTCAGGTGCTTATCCGTGTTTTTTCAATTCAGTTACTGTTCTTCATACCAAACACTCATTAATGATAACTCTTATCGTTACCCTTACACTTCTCTACCCATTCCCTTTCCATTACATTTACATTTCTCATACCAAACACCCCCTTAAACTTGTTGACTGATGCACAAATAAACCTTCACTAGTCAAATACTGTAAATGACCCTTGTATCAATTTAATTTTCTACTTTTCTCCAATATATCCCTCATCTTAGTGATAATACAAGAAAAGTTCAAAGACAGTATCATGAATCTTAGATTCAGTTCTTCTGAAAGTAAGTTGAATAGACGTAATCAATCGGCATGTCTCATATAGAATATACTTGGACAGGAGGCGTCCAATCATCCCAATATTTGAATGTTACAAACATAAACAGCCTCATTGACCAGACAATGTTGCTTGTCATGCTAAACCACCATCACATCTGGTTGTGATTTGTACGGACTGGCATATACACTAGGAGAAATAACTTCAAAACCTTTGTTTCAATCCCAACAACATCATAATATTCTTTTAAGTAGGTGATATTGGCATAAAGTCTAACTGAAGAACAATCACAGAAAACTTAAAAATAGTCTTTATCACGTTATCATGTTAGTCAAAAATGATTTGAATGAAGTGCTCGAAAGAGACACTCAGCTAGTCTTTGCCATGTTGAGGGTAATGCTATCAACATCAGATCCTCAAAAGGCTCACAAACTGGAACCAACCATACCAATATTGTTCAATTTCAGAACATGCTTATAACGATATACTAAGAGAAAAACTACCCATCAGAGGAAGGAAAGAATCCAAGAATATGCATACTTTGTTCATCAACTATTGGGAATTTAATAACACTTATATTAGCATTGTAATCAAAAGACAAAAAAAGACGGTGATCAAGACTTGACTACAAAATTGGCTGATCTTTAAACACTTTCAAGAACTTAAAATAAACTAAATGATGGTACACCATTTAAGAATTTGTATTTTATTTCGTTACAATGAATTGAGAAATTGCTTTCAAGTTCTAAGTAATAATGGTTGGAGAGGGAGAAGATAGCTTTTTTGGGGTATTTGTAGGATAGCTTTTATTTTGATGGACAGGTGTGATTTTATTACTAGGGGAAACAAGGGAGGAGGCATGTTGCAGATGGCAAAGGCTGCAACTGCATCAAACGTACCAGCATTATTCTTCTCTGTGGTCCACTTCAACTGAAGACGAGGTGGGGGGAAGGTGACCAGTAATTACGTTGGAAGCACATTATGCCATTATGGGCATGGCACCACTTACTTAGGCAACATGAACGCTTTGTGAACTTGGGTACTGTCTCCAGGAAATTACTTAC